>NC_138772.1:38160951-38350951 GCF_965119305.1 Pelophylax lessonae
TCTACCAGGATCCAGCGATCTTCCTAGCGGTACCCCGAGTGTGGCTTGGGGTTACTGCTTTTGGCACTGAAATTTAACCCCGAACCACACTCGGGAATACCACTAGGGAGGTTAAACACCTTTACAGGTTATCTGTTTAGAGTTACAGAGGAGGTCTAGCGCTAAAGTTAATGCTCTCATTCTAACGTTCATGGCGATACCTCATGGGAGTGCTTACATTTTTTTTTTTTATTATTTATTTTCATTTTTATTTATACACTGTCCCTTTATTTTTTTATTTATTTTTTTTTAACACTTCCTATTACAAGAAATGTTAACAACCCTTGTAATAGAAATAGGGGTGACAGGTCCTCTTTATGGAGAGGAGAGATCTAGGGTCAACAATGAGTCAGATTTAATTAATTACTAATACTCCGGTCGATTTTACCCCTAAGTGCCGGTTCACACTAGGGCGACCTGTGAGGCGACCTGGTCGCCTCACAGGTCGCCGCAGGTCGCCTCCCATAGGGAAACTACAGACCCGTTCTAATAGGAGCGACACAAGTCGCTCTGACCTAGAAAAAGGGTCCGGAGCTTCTTTGGGGTGACCAGGAGGCGACCGCCATAGACTTCAATGTTATCAAGTCCGTGGCGGCCGCTCCGAGGTCGCGGCGCGCTGCTCGCACCGCGACCTCGGAGGTCGCGGTGCGAAGTAGCGTCGCGGTAGTGTGAATGGGGGCTGAATGCTGTCTTCTGAATATAACGAACTGGTCATTTAGCGAGAATAAGAAGTCGTTGGTAAGGCACATGTTGAATGCTGCAAAATCCATTATTCCTAAATACTGGAAGTCGACTAGAATACCCACACTGAGGGAGTGGGTGGGAGTTGTGAATACAATCTATGATTTGGAAGAATTAAGCCCCGTACACACGTACCGATTGTCGGCCGTAAATATTAACAAGCCGATTGTCGGCTTGTCAGTATGATGCTTCCGACAACCGACAGCGCATTTTCGGCCGAACAGAATTGGGTGTGCAGGCATTAACATTTTTGTTGGCCAACACCAGAACGGCCGATTGTTCCCCAGTCAGTACAGAATTCGGCCGACAGACAGCAGATTTGCAAGACTGGGCATGCTCAGAAAAGAAAAAAGACAAGGAAAGTTAACCATCACATGACATCACTTTTGCAGTCGGCTGTTGTTGGCCGACAAAATTCGTGTGCAGTCTTTTGCAGTTTTCAACAGACATGACAGCCCTGGACAAAAGACGGCCGATCGTTCGGCCGACGATCAGTACGTGTGTATGGGGCTTTAGCTGCGGTAGCTAGGGAGAATATTTGAGATTTTAAAAAGCTATGGGAACCATGGGCCTTTTTTACGTCTTCAGATGTATACAAGAGCTTACAGGAGGGTGGAGCAAAACTGGCATTGTAGGGGTGTTTTTTTTATTTTGGTTATGTTTTAGAATTATTTATGTGAATTGTTGGAGTGTTGTGAGCTTTTTTTTCTTTGTGTGTATTGACTAATAATAAATAAAATTTCAAGTGAAAAAATAGGGTCAACAAGACCCCAAATCTCTTCTTTACCTTTAAAAGCAAAAGATCATGAAAACATTTTTTTTTTTTTTTTTGATCATTTGCTTTGAAAAAAAAAAAAAAAAAATTAATTCCAGCCTGGACCATAAGTGACGTCATGACGTCACTCCAGTCTGCCAAGACTATAGAGGTGAGCAAAGTATCTACTCTTTCGTCGCCTATGCGAGCAGCCGGCTGCACTGTTGGATCGATTCTCGGGTGAACCGGTGGAAACGGTAAGCCCGAGAAACACTGGCGAGTGAAACTGTTCCAGCGGCTCATAAGACGCTCAGAATGGTTTCATGAGAAAGCTGATAGCTTTATTCAATCTATGTATTCTATGGCAAGTGGTTAAATTATACCAGTTATCTCTCAAGAATAATGATAGACAGATGCACTGCTCAAAAAAAAAAATTAAAGGAACACTTTTTAATCAGAGCGTAGCATCAAGACAAGTAAACTCCTGGGATATTGATCAGGTCAGTTAAGTAGCAGAGGGGGTTGTTAACCACTTCTGGACTGGAAGATTTTCCCCCTTAATGACCAGGCCATATTTTGCGATTCGGCACTGCGTTACTTTAACAGACAATTTTTTTGCGATTTTTAGCGGGACTGTGACATTGCGGCGGACAGATCAGACCCCTAACTGACATTTTTGACACTTTTGGGGGGATGAGTGACATTACTACAGTAATTAGTGCTAAAAATATGCACTGTTACTGTACTAATAACACTGGCAGGGAAGGGGTTAACACCGTGGGTGATCAAGGGGTTAAATGTGAGCCTAGGGGAGTGATTCTACTGTGGGGGGGGGGGCGTGGCTTGGGAAATTACCATAGAGACCTGTGATCCTATATAGAAGGATCACATGGGCTCTGTGATCATTCCAGACAGAAAAACGGTCAGCTGTGTTTACAACAGCTGACCGTCCTTCTCTCTCAGCGGGGAGCGATCGCGGGTGTCAGGCGGCAATCGGAGCTGCCTTCCCCGTGCATCGGAGTGCCCGCTGCTGAATGGGGACGGGAGCACGCCGCTGGCGGCGTGTGCTCCCCCCCTAGCTGCAGGCACGTGACGACATAGGTCTATGTCGTTTCGCGCAGGAGGGCCGCACTGCCGCAGTAAATTGGTGGTGGGCGGCCGGGAATCGGTTAATCAGTTTCAGCTGCTTTGGTGTTAATGCAGTTAATGACAGGTGTACTAGATGGGCAAAAATGAGAAGATCTCCAAAACAGGAATGGTTTTACAGTTGGAGGCCACTGACATTTTTTTCCCTACTCATCTTTTCTGACTGTTTTTCACTAGTTTTGCATTCGGCTAGGGTCAGTGTCACTACTGGTAGCATGAGGCGATACCTGGACCCTATAGAGGTTGCACAGGCAGTCCAACTCCTCCAACATCAATACATGCCATTGCCATAAGGTTTGCTGTGTCTCCCAACAATGTCTCAAGAGCACGGAGGAGATTCCAGGAGACAGGCAGTTACTCTAGGAGAGCTGGACAGAGCCGCAGAAGGTCCTTAACCCATCAGCAGGACCGGTATCTGCTACTTTGTGCAAGGAGGAACAGGATGAGCACTGCCAGAGCCCTACAAAATGACCTCCAGCAGGCCACTGACTTGAATGTCTCTGACCAAACAATCAGAAAAAGACTTCATGAGGGTGGCCTGAGGGCCTGATGCAGAGGCGTAACTAGATCCTTCAGGACTCCGGTGCAAGAAACCATGAATGGCCCCCCAGACCCCCAGCTGAGGCCCTTCCCTTAAAGCCTGGGGCTCTTGCCCCTGATCCTGGGACCCTTTACTCTCGTTGCGGGGCCCTTTATTATGGCCCCGCAGCAAGACCCTTTCACAAGTTCTGTAGTGGGCCCCTTCCTGTCATCTTGGGGCCTCCCCACGGTGGTGGAATGCCAGGAAGTTCACCCACTGGTGTCAGTACTTTTAAATTTTCTGGTACTTTAATTGTAATATTTTTTATCCAACAGGAGGAAAATGGAGGACAGTGATTTCTCTACATGCTGCCCCCCCCCCCCTCCTATTCAGGTGTACAGGGGAGCCGCACAGGCCCCCTGGAGCATGGGGCCCGGTTGCAATTGCAACCCCTGCAACCCCTGTAGTTTCGCCCCTGGCCTGATGTCCTCTGGTGGGCCCTGTGCTCACTGCCCGGCACCATGGAGCTCGATTGGCATTTGCCATTGAACACCAGAATTGGCAGGTCTGCCACTGGCGCCCTGTGCTTTTCACAGATGAGAGCAAGTTCACCCTGAGCACATGTGACAGACGTGAAAGGGTCTGGAGAAGCCGTGGAGAATGTTATGCTGCCTGTAACATCATTCAGTATGACCGGTTTGGTGGTGGGTCAGTGATGGTCTGGGGGGGCATATCCATGGAGGGACGCACGGACCTCTACAGGGTAGACAATGGCACCCTGATTGATAGATAGATAGATAGATAGATAGATAGATAGATAGATAGATAGATAGATAGATAGATAGACAGACAGACAGACAGACAGACAGACAGACAGACAGACAGACAGACAGATAGATAGATAGATAGATAGATAGATAGATAGATAGATAGATAGATAGATAGATAGATAGATAGATAGATAGATAGATAGATAGATAGATAGATAGATAGATAGATAGATAGAGATAGATAGATAGATTAACTCAAGGCTCATGTGCAGTGATGTCATCATGAAACGAGTGACATCACCATGGGTTGGGAGATAGATTCAATGTAATTTCACTTTTTAAGTAAAAGTAGCTAAATTACCAAATAAAAAAAAAGAAATTCCATGAGTGTCTCATTTCTATGATGAAAGACATGACAGTAATGTAATGTTAGTGATGTGGATTTATGTTAGTACCCTGTAATGGGACGAGAAGGGGATTAATAACACCGTTCTCTCCCCGCCATGTGTACTGCCTGGCAATCATTCAGCTTACTCTAGCTGAAAAATAAGAGTCTTTCTGTTCTATTGCAGCCCATGTTAATTACTGTCATTGTCTCATCAGAGGTCTGTGTACAATGACAGATACAGATGACTGAGACACTGAATCCCTCTGTCAAGGACATCAGCTGATGAGAAGACTGTCATATGATATCTGATATAATCATCACTGCTTTACCTCCTCTAGAGATAGATAGATAGATAGATAGATAGATAGATAGATAGATAGATAGATAGATAGATAGATAGATAGATAGATAGATAGATAGATAGATAGATAGATAGATAGATAGATAGATAGATAGATAGATAGATAGATAGATAGATAGATAGATAGATAGATAGATAGATAGATAGATAGATAGATAGATAGATAGATAGATAGACGAATAGATAGACGGATAGATAGACAGATAAACAGAGATAGATACAGCGCCTTGAAAAAGTATTCATACCCTTGAAATTTCCACATTTTGTCTTGTTACAACCAAAAACGTAAATAAAGTTTATTGGGATTTTATGTGATAGACCGACACAAAGTGGCACATAATTGTGAAGTGGAAGGAAAATGATAAATGGTTTTCACATTTTTTTACAAATAAATATCTAAAAATGGTGGCGTGCATTTGTATACATCCCCCTTTACTCTGATACCCCTAACTAAAATCTAGTGGAACCAATTGCCTTCAGAAGTCACCTAATTAGTAAATAGAGTCCACCTGTGTGTAATGTAATCTCAGTATAAGTACAGCTGTTCTGTGAAGCCCTCAGAGGTTTGCTAGAGAACCTTAGTGAACAAACGGCATCATGAAGGCCAAGGAACACACCAGACAGGTCAGGGATAGCGTTGTGGAGAAGTTTAAAGCAGGGTTAGGCTATAAAAAAATATCCCTAGCTTTAAACTTCTCATGGAACACTTGTCAGGGTGCCAGGAAACCAGACCACATGGGAATGCAGGTAAAATAAAGCAATTTATTGGAGAAAACAACAATAAATGCACAGCAAGTGGGAGTAAGTGAGAGCAGGAACAAGCCGGGGTCAAGTCCAGAAGCAGGTAGTCATCCAAGCCGGGGTGGAGTCCAGAAGCGGGTAGTCTGCCGATGCTGGGACGTAAGTTAATATGAGGTTGAGAGCCTGGAAAGTCATCAGCCAAGCCAGGTCTTACATGGAGGTACACAGAGAAGAAAAGATTGCTAACAGAGATGCACCTTGGAGCACAAACACAAGGGCAAGAACTGCAACCTATCAGGTGATAGATATAGTCAGGTGTGCAGCATCATCACTGAGTGACACCCAGGCAGCAGGCAAATGATGATGCAAACAGAGTTTATAAGAGACAGCAGTCTGCACATGTCCAAGATGGCTGCCAACAGGAAGGCAAGGTAAGACCTTGACAGCGCTGTTCAATCCATCATATGTAAATGGAAAGAGTATGGCATAGCTGCAAACCTACCAAGACATGGCCGTCCACCTAAACTGACCGGCCGGGCAAGGAGAGCATTCATCAGAGAAGCAGCCAAGAGGCCCATGGGAACTCTGGAGGAGCTGCAGAGATCCACAGCTCAGGTGGGAGAATCTGTCCACAGGACAACTATTAGTCGTGCCCTCCTTTATAGAAGAGTGACAAGAAGAAAGCCATTGGTGAACGAAAGCCATTAGAAGTCCAATTTGCAGTTTGCGAGAAGCCATGTGGGGGGACACAGCAAACATGTGGAAGAAGGTGCTCTGCTCAGATGAGACCAAAATGTTACTTTTTGGCCTAAAAGCAAAACGCTACGTGTGGAGGAAAACTAACACTGCACATCCCCCTGAACACACCATCCCCACTGTGAAACATGGTGGTGGCAGCATCATGTTGTGGGGATGCTTTTCTGCAGCAGGGACAGGGAAGCCGGTCAGAGTTGATGGGAAGATGGATGGAACCAAATACAGGGCAATGTTAGAAGAAAATCTGTTAGAATCTGCAAAAGACTTGAGACTGGGGCGGAGGTTCACCTTCCAGCAGGACAACGACCCTAAACATACAGCCAGAGCTACAATGGAATGGTTTACATCAAAGAATATTCATGTGTTAGAATGGTTCAGTCAAAGTCCAGACCTAAATCCAATGGAGAATCTGTGGCAAGACTTGAAAATTGCTGTCCATAGACGCTCTCCATCCAATCTGACAGAGCTTGAGCTATTTTGCAAAGAAGAATGGGCAAAAATGTCCCTCTCTAGATGTGCAAAGCTGGTAGAGACATCCCCAAAAAGACTTGCAGCTGTAATTGCAGGGAAAGGCGGTTCTACAAAGTATTGACTCAGGGGGGTGAATACAAATGCACGCCACACTTTTCACATAATTATTTGTAAAGAATGTTGAAAACCATTTATCATTTTCCTTCCACTTCACAATTATGTGCCACTTTGTGTCGGTCTATCACATAAAACCCCTAATAAAATATATTTATGTTTTTGTTTGTAACATGACAAAATGTGGAAAAATGTCAAGGGGTGTGAATACTTTTTCAAGGCACTGTCTGAGACATTAATTAGAATCATTCAGACAATGTTTATTAGAATAAATATAGAGATAGATAAGCAGATAAGATATATAGACAGACAGATCCATTGATACAATAAGGATACCTAGGTACAGTAAGGATAGATAGATAGATAGATAGATAGATAGATAGATAGATAGATAGATAGATAGATAGATAGATAGATAGATAGATAGATAGATAGATAGATAGATAGATAGATAGATAGATAGATAGATAGATAGATAGATAGATAGATAGATAGGGTCTCTTCTCGGGTCTCTCGCTGGCATTCTTGGCCCCTCCCTCCTGCCGAGTGCCCCCAGAGCAATCAGATTGCTATGGGGGCACCCAAGTTGAAGTTCTTTGTGCCCATTCACACATGGAGCCGCAACTCGTCTATCTATCTTTTTATATATTTTCCCAGGGCAGCTTGGCTCATCTTTGCTATCTATTTGTCTGTCTGTCTATCTATCGGTCTATATCAGTCTGTCCATCTATCTCCAAATCCATGCCCCTCCCTTCTAATGACATTACTTCAGTTACCCTGAACCAAATCAATCTATTCATCTCTCTAACTATCTTTATATCCATTTGTCTACTGAAACTTTCATCTCCCATCTGCAATGACACGTAGTGATGTCATCACACCTTTTACAATGACATCATGGCTCGTAATTCTTGACTGTTAAAGCATTTGTTACTCCAAAACTTCATATTCCTGATATGTGGCTGCTGTACTGTGCACTTGCATGAGAAAGTATCCTGTTCTCTTTATATTGTTTCTTCTATGGGAAATGCCTTGTGTTCCTGCCAGTCCCTCTACTTTCCTATAAAAAAACTGACCACACTATGCAGGAGAGCACACTGTGGTCAGTCCTCTAGCAATCCTGGGAACTCAGTATGCTCTCCTCCAATGATCAGACTTGCCCTGACACGCCCCCGCTGTACAGCCATTCACTGGGAAGCTCCGTGTTCTCCTGCTTCTCCTCCCCCAGCTCTTACACAGCTGAGAACAGTTATATGTGAATGGGTTGATCATTTACAATCACTTTAAGTGATATGTGAACTGTCACCATGTAAATCAACCCATTCAGTTTAAAATAGAAATGAAAGGCAAAACATTTGTGCATATATATATATATATATATATATATATATATATATATATATATATATATATATATATATATATATATATACTGTATATATAAAAATTATAAATACCTTTTTACACCTTTTTATTGGTGATCACACCAATGGTCTCGGCTGCATAAGTAGCTCAGAGAGCTGGGGGAGGATAAAACAGCAGCACACTGGTCTTCCCATGGAATGGCTGTGCAGGGGGGGGGGGCAGTGTGTCAGCACAGGTCTAATCATTGGAGGACAGGCAGGCTGTTCTCCCAGCACAGCCAGAAAACTGACCATGCTGTGCTCTACTGCCAGGTCAGTTCTTAATAGGAAAGCTGAGGGACTGGCAGGAACACCGGGGATTTCACACAAAGGAAGCAATACAAAGAGAACAGGAGACTTTCTCATACAAGTACATGGTACAGCAGACACATATCAGGAAAATTAAATTTTGGGTTGACATATTCTTTACCCTATATTATGTAAACGATCTATCTATCTATCTATCTATCTATCTATCTATCTATCTATCTATCTATCTATCTATCTATCTATCTATCTATCTATCTATCTATCTATCTATCTATCTATCTATCTATCTATCTATCTATCTATCTATCTATCTATCTATCTATCTATCTATCTATTCTTTCATTTACATAAGCTCTTTCTCTCTGAAATCACTTCGGAGAAGGCAGGCGAGCGTGCAATAATGAAATGGCTCTTTTTTGATGCACCCCGTCTCTTCAGTCAGCATGGGGTTGATGATGATAACTAATTAGGCTGTTAATGCTTTTGCAGAAGACAAGATCCTGATTCCCAGCCAACAAGCCTTGTCTTCTGAGGGTGCTTGACAACCTTACCTTCAGCTTACCTTTGTAGCTGGAACACAAAAAGAGTGACTACTTCAATTCCACTTCATCCTCGAAATATCTTCTTAAAGTTGAACATGAGTTAGCTATCTTCGGAATGTGTATTTATTGTTCACTCCGGGGGGAAATGACCACAGAGAGTGATGGTATTTTTTATTTTTTTTGGTGGAGGATGCGGGCAGTGATGGTATTTTAAGCTGGACAAATTTGGCCGGATCAGCAGGGACTGGCTGAACTCTGATCCATCTATGGCCGTTCCCAGAGATGTATAGTAACGAAGTAGAACTACTTAAGTACTGTACTTAAGTACCGAAATGCGGTATCTGTACTTTCCTAGAGTAGAATTTTTTTCTCCTACTTCTACTTTTACTTCACTACATTTTTTCGATGATTTCGATACTTCTACTCAAGTATTTTTTTTTTGTGCTGCATAGTTACTCGTTACTTTTAAAAAAATTACCACTGCCAGAACAGTAGATGGCAGGTTGCATAAAGCTCAAAAAAATGTGTATAATGTCATTTGTAAATCAGCGCATACGAAAATAAAGGCTGTGTATAATAAAAGCTGCTATACCAAATCTTTCCAATAAAAAGAAAATATGAAACAAACAAATAAATGGTGCTACAGCGCTTAAAGTGCATCAAGAAACTACTAACAAACACAGGTTAATCATTTGAATAAATCATTTGAAATAATAAAAACAATATGATGTTCATACTTTTGACTTCTTTCTTTAATAACTACATAACACAGTACTTGTACTTCTACTTTCAGTACTTGAGTAGAAATTTTTTTTCAAAACTACTGGTACTTTTTACTTTTAGTACTTAAGTAGCAAATTTTTTGAAAAAACTACTTGCAATACTTAAGTAAAAAAAATGTTGAATACTTTAGTACTTCTACTTAAGTAACTTTTTCTGCGAGCACTTCCACTTCTACTCAAGTAATTTTTTGATCGAGCACTTGTACTTTTACTCAAGTAGAAATTTCGAGTACTTTATACAAGTCTGGCCGTTCCTGATCGAGAGGAGTCGAGCTAATGGTCATTAAGAGGGAAAATCTTTTGGTCCAGAAGTGGTTAAACGTTGGCTCTTGTAGTTTAGTCTTCAGTTCCCACTAGAACCAAAACTGGCCATACATGGAATGAAATTCGGAAGGTTTAGCAGGGACTGGTTGAATTTCGATCAATGTGTGGCCACTTGTTGAACAGAAGTTGACCTACTGATAGACCTCTGTTCAACCACCCTGTAAGATAAAAGCTGCTCGATCAGCGCTGCAGGCAATAGGCAGATTGAGAGGAGTCGGATCTAATGATGCACTCCTCTTGAGTGGGACTGTTGGTATTGACTACTGCAACTCCCTTCTCATTGGCTTACCTTTAAAAAGGCTATTCCCCCTTCAGTCCATCATGAACGCTGCTGCCAGGATCATCCACCTTACAAACCGCTCTGTGTCTGCTACCCCTCTTTGCCAATCCCTCCATTGACTGCCACTCAACCAACAAATTAAATTCAAGTTACTAACCATAACTTATAAATCCATCCATAACTTGGCATTCAGCTACATCACTAATCTGGTCTCAAAATACCAACCAACTCATTCTCTTCATTCTTCCCAGGACCTCCAGCTCTCTAGCCCCCTTGTAATCCACTTCCCTTGCTCGCCTCCAGGACTTCTCCCGGGCTTCTCCCATCCTCTGGAATGCTCTACCCCAACCTGTCCGACTATCTCCTACTTTGTCTACTTTCAGACGATCCTTGAAAACACATCTCTTCAGAGAAACCTATGACCAGCTTTAGTCTTGGCTGCTTGTGACCTGTTTGTAGTGAAGAAAAAAACATGTTTAGCCCGGTGTGTCTATTCTGGTTCTTCATTGTCTAGCATGGCTTCTTAAAGGTTGGCTCTTGTAGTTTAGTCTTCGGTTCCCACTAGGACCAATGCTGGCCATACATGGAATGAAATTTGGCCGGTTTAGCAGGGACGGGCTGAATTCTGATCCATCTATGGCCATTCCCGATCGAGAGGAGTCGATCTAATGGGCATGTTGGTATATTTTCATTTGATGAGTATTTGCCGCCAATTGACTGCAGTGCTGATCAGTGTATTCTGACAGCCGTCGCTGTCAGAATACAATAGTTCAGTTGATTCCCCCATCCAACTCACTTGTGTGGATGGGGGAATCTGCTCAGTTTTTTTTTTTCGATTAGCCCACTGGCTGGTAAAAAAAAAATAAAACGGAGTCATCTATGACCAGCTTTAGTCTTGGCTGCCTCTGACCTGTTTGTGGTGACGAAAAAAACATGTTTAGTCCAGTGTGTCTATTCTGGTTCTTCATAGTCTAGCATGGCTTCCTAACCACTTGCCGACCACCAGCAGTGGCAGGTCAGCTCTGCCCCCGCGAAATGACGTAGCTGTACGCCCCTTCGCAGTACCGCTAGTGGGGGCGTGAGCACCCATTCGCCACAGGGGGAGCCAATCAGTGGGTCCGGCAGCCACGATTGGCGCCGGGCACCCGCGATCACTCCCTGTGGAGACAGAACGGTGGTCTGCTGTTGTAAACACGGCAGACCGCTGTTCTGTCAGTATTCAGCACAGGGTTCCTGTGTTCCTCTTATTTAGGAACACAGGTCTCTGTGTTCATTTAGTAAATACATCCCCCAAACAGTTAGAAAGCACCCCCTAGGGACACACTTGACCCTTTGATTGCCCCTGATGTTAACCCCTTCCTTGCCAGTGTCATTAGTACAGTGACAGTGCATATTTTTAGCACTGATTACTGTAGTAATGTCCCTGTTTCCCCCAAAAGTGTCAAAAATGTCAGGTGTGTCTGATCTGTGTGCCGCAATGTCGCAGTTCCACTACAAATCGCAGATCGCTGCCATTACTAGTAAATAAATAAATAAAAATGACATAAATCTTTCCACTAGTTTGTAGACGCAATAACGTTTGTGCAAACCAATTAATATACACTTATTGGGATTTTTTTTTTACCAAAAATATGTAGCAGAATACAAATTAGCCTAAAATGATGAAAAAATTTCATTTTTTTTTTTTTTAATTGGGAATGTTATATAGCAGAAAGCAAAAAAATATTGTTTTTCTTTTTTTTTAGAATTTTCGCTCTTTTTTTGTTTATAGATATAAAAATATAAAAATTGCACAGGTGATCAAATACCACCAAAACAAAGCTCTATTTGTGGGAAAAAAAGGACATCAATTTTATTCAGGTACAGCGTCGCACGACCACACAATTGTCCGTTAAAATAATGCAGAGCCGTATAGCAAATAATGGCCTGGTCATTAAGGGGGAAAATCCTTCCGGTCCAGACGTGGTTAACCACTTAAGCCCCGGAGGATTTGGCTGCTAAAGGACCAGGGGTTTTTTTGCGATTTTTTACTGCGTGACTTTAACGGACAATTGCGCGGTCGTGCGACGCTGTACCTAAACGAATTTGACGTCCTTTTTTTCCCACAAACAGAGCTTTCTTTTGGTGGTATTTGATCACCTGTGCGATTTTTTGATCACGCGCTATAAACAAAAAAAGAGCGTAAATTTTGCAAAAATAACAATATTTTTCACATTTTTTTATATGAAATTCCCCAAAAAAAAAGTAAAAATCAAAATTTTTTAACATTTTTCGGCCAATTTGTTTTATGCTACCTATGTTTGGTAAAAAAAATCGCAAAAAGCGTATTTTGATTGGTTTGCGCAAAAGTTATCGCGTTTACTAACAAAGAGAAAGATTTTTGTCATTTTTGGTGTTTTTTTTTTTAACGCGTAATGGCGGCGATCTGCGATTTTTTTTTCGGTACTGCGACATTGCGGCGGACAGATCGGACCCTTGACTGACATTTTTGACACTTTTGGGGTTACCAGTGACATTACTGCAGTAATCAGTGCTATACATATGCACTGTTACTGCAAAAATGACACTGGCAGGGAAGGGGTTAACTTTATTGGGAAGGGAGGGGTTAAGTGTGTCCTAGGGGCGTGCTTTCTACTGTGTAGGGACATTGCTATTGGTGTAAAAGCAAAGATCAACCGTTCTACATAGTAGAACGGTCAGATCTTTACTTTTACACAGGGAGAACTGACAGGCAGCTTGTTTACACAAGCTGCTCTGTCTTTCTCCCTTCACAGGAGCGATCGTAGTGTGGCCGGCGGACATCGAGTCCGCCGGTCACACGCACTGACTTGCCTGTGAACGAGCCGCGGCGGGCGCGCGCCTCGGCGGGCGCGCGCCCGCTCGCTATAGGCTCGCAAGTCAGTGACAGGCGAGTGACGTACCGATACGTCACTCTGCCTGGCCAGGGCTGACCGCCGCAGTATATAGTCGTGCGGCGGTCGGCAACCGGTTAAAGGTTGGCTCTTGTAGTTTAGTCTTCGGTTTCCACTAAGACCAAAACTAGCCATACATGGAATGAAATTCGGCCGGTTTAGCAGGGATTGGTTGAATTTCTATCAATGTGTGGCCGCTGTGGTTGAACAGAAGTTGACCTACTGATTGACTTCTGTTCAACCAACCTGTCAGATAAAAGCTGCTCGATCAGCGCTGCAGGCAATAGGCAGCAGTGCTAATCTTTGTATTTTGAAAGCGGGGAAGTCTCCCCACTATCAGAATTCAACAGTGCAGCGAGAAGGATTCAAGGTGGATGGGGCAATCGTAGCAGTTTTTCTTCATTCAACAAGCCCATGAATGGCCAGCTTTAGGCTGGATAAACACTATACAACTTTTGTTGGTAAATTTCCTTTAGATTTACCTTCAACTATGTGGTGCAAGGGCCTGCCTGATTGCATACAAACTGAAAGTGTTTCAGTCTGACCTCATATTATAGGGTTTTTGTAAGTCTAAAATCTAAAGAAAATTGTATAGTGTGTATCCAACTTTAGTCTGCATTAGATTTGTGTGTAAAAGTGGGTATCTTCTTCCTTCCTCTTTCTTCTTCTTTCTTTTTCCTTTCCCTTCTTTTGTCTTCCTTTCTCTTCTTTTCTTTCTTCTTCTTTGTTTGTCTTTCTTCTTCTTCTTTTTTCTTTCATTTCTTTCTTTTTTCTTGTTCTTCTTTCTTCTTCTTTGTTCTTCCCATTCTTTCTTCTTCCTTCCCCTTCTTTCTTCCCCTTTCTCATTTTTCTTTCTTCTTTCTTCCCCTTCTTTCTTCTTCTTCTTTCTTCTTCCTTCCTCTTCTTTCTTGTTTCTTCCCCTTCTTTCTTCTTCCTTCCCCTTCTTTCTTCTTCTTCCTTCCCTCTTCTCATTTTCTTTTTTCTTCCTTCCCCTTCTTTCTTCTTCTTCTTTCTTCTTACTTCTTCTTCTTACTTATTTCTTGTTTCTTCCCCTTCTTTCTTCTTCTTTCCCCTTCTTTCTTTCTTCTTCCCCTTTCTCATGTTTCTTTTTTCTTCCTTTCCCTTCTTTCTGCTTTCTATCCCTTCTTTTTTTTTTCTTTCTTCTTCGTCTTTCTTCTTCCTTCCCCTTCTTTCTTCTTCTTCTTTCTTCTTCCTTCCTCTTCTTTCTTGTTCCTTCCTCGTCTTTCTTCTTCCTTCCCCTTCTTTTTTCTTCCTTCCTCTTCTTTCTTCTTTCTTGTTTCTTCCTCTTCTTTCTTCTTCCTTCCCCTTCTTTCTTCTTCCTTCCTCTTCTTTCTTCTTTCTTGTTTCTTCCTCTTCTTTCTTCTTCCTTCCCCTTCTTTCTTCCCCTTTTTAATGTTTCTTCTTCTTTCCCCTTCTTTCTGCTTTCTACCCCTTCTTTTTTTTTTCTTTCTTCTTCATATTTCTTCTTCCTTCCTCTTCTTTCTTTTTTCTTCCCCTTCTTTCTTTTTTTATTTTTCTTCTTTCTTCTTCTTCTTCTTCTTCTTCTTCTTCTTCTTCGTTCTTCCCCTTCTTTATTCTTTCTTTTTCTTCTTCTTTGTTCTTACCATTCTTTCTTCTTCCTTCCCCTTCTTTCTTCTTTTTCTTTCTTCTTCCATCCCCTTCTTTCTTATTCTTTCTTCCCCTTCTTTCTTCTTCTTCTTTCTTCTTCCTTCCTCTTCTTTCTTGTTTCTTCCCCTTCTTTCTTCTTCCTTCCCCTTCTTTCTTCTTCTTCCTTCCCCTTTCTCATTTTCTTTTTTCTTCCTTCCCCTTCGTTCTTCTTCTTCTTCCTTCTTCTTCTTACTTCTTTCTTGTTTCTTCCCCTTCTTTCTTTTTCTTTCCCCTTCTTTCTTCTTTCTTCCCCTTTCTCATGTTTCTTTTTTCTTCCTTTCCCTTCTTTCTGCTTTCTACCCCTTCTTTTTTTTTTTCTTTCTTCTTCGTCTTTCTTCTTCCTTCCCCTTCTTTCTTCTTCTTCTTTCTTCTTCCTTCCTCTTCTTTCTTGTTTCTTCCTCGTCTTTCTTCTTCCTTCCCCTTCTTTCTTCTTCCTTCCTCTTCTTTCTTCTTTCTTGTTTCTTCCTCTTCTTTCTTCTTCCTTCCCCTTCTTTCTTCTTCCTTCCTCTTCTTTCTTCTTTCTTGTTTCTTCCTGTTCTTTCGTCTTCCTTCCCCTTCTTTCTTCCCCTTTTTAATTTTTCTTCTTCTTTCCCCTTCTTTCTGCTTTCTACCCCTTCTTTTTTTTTTCTTTCTTCTTCATATTTCTTCTTCCTTCCTCTTCTTTCTTTTTTCTTCCCCTTCTTTCTTTTTTTATTTTTCTTCTTTCTTCTTCTTCTTCGTTCCTCCCCTTCTTTATTCTTTATTTTTCTTCTTCTTTGTTCTTACCATTCTTTCTTCTTCCTTCCCCTTCTTTCTTATTTTTCTTTCTTCTTCCATCCCCTTCTTTCTTCTTCTTTCTTCCCCTTCTTTCTTCTTCTTCTTTCCAAGAAGAACCAATTGAGTCATTGAGTTCTTTATGAAGGAGGGGTTCAGGCTGTCCAACAACCACAGAAGGCCACAGAATATTTTTATTTTTTTTTTCAAAATGCTTTACTGAAAAGTGCAAATAATCAGTTTACAGATTATAACATGCGAACATTCCCAATAAACATTCTCGGTGTTCCATTATGTAAAGTTGAACATAAGTAATTGTACAAAATAAAAATGCATAAGCTCAGCATAGTAGTAGTCTAGAGTAGGTTACATCAAAATGTAAGAGAAGACAGCTCAGATAGGAACAAATGAGTATGACGTATTAAGGTATTACATTTGTAAAACAATATATTACTTAGGGCTAAATGGATAACAATAAACAGAAAAATAGTCTAAAAGGATAGACTAAAATGTAGTTTTTAGATTTGGGGGAGTCAATGTCCAGCATAGACTCCCCAGAACCACAGAATATTTACCAAGATGACACCATTGACAAAAGCAATGTGTACAGATGGATGACAAACTTTAAATTTGTGAAATTTGAACAACCTATGTAAGATTTTTTAAAAAAAAAGTTCTGCCTACTTTTGCATTACATGTGGTACAACCCTCGAATATAGCGCCAACAGTTTGCACAGTGCTTTACAAAACTGAAAATTTACAAAATAGGACAACATTTTTTTTTCTAAAAAGTCCTCAAAGCCATCCTCCCTGCGATAATATTACTTATACGTATTCAAAGAGGCGTTGCAAGTGTGCGCTAAATTCAAAAATGAAAAGAAAAACAATAAAAACCTGGCTTAGACTCTACTCCATGATTTTCAAACTATTATGTAATCAAAAATAATAACTACAAAAATGGACCAGTACCACCATACTGCACTAATTCCATACTAAATACAATTGTATTACATTTTGTATTCCTGATATGTGCCTGCTGTACCATGTACTTGTATGAGAAAGTCTCCTGTTCTCTTTGTATTACTTCCTTTGTGTGAAATCCTCGGCGATCCTGCTAGTCCCTCTGCTTTCCTATTAAAAACTGACCACACTAAGTAGGAGAGCACACCAGGGTCAGTTCTCTAGCTATGCTGGGAACTCAGGCTGCCCTCCTCCAATGATCAGAATTACCCCCCCCCCCCCCCCAGCTCTTAGGCAGCTGAGAACAGAGATTATGTGAGCACATATAAAAAAGGGAAAAACAGCTATTGAAAACGTTTTTTAAATATATACACTAGGGATGCACCAGTACCTTTGGAAATCATAGAATACCATTGGAAATCATGGAGTACAACGTTGCAGGACAAGTCGAATAAGTGTGAAAGGGGCCTAAGTCAGGTTGGTCATTCGATTGAAAAACTCAAGTATCAGTGGAAGTCCCAGGACATGCGTGTTAGAACACAGCAATACCACCACCCTTGGCTTTCAGTGAGCATCCCATAGGTGTGCGCAGCCCATTGCTTTAGATTGTGCATCTCAATCTCAAACACACATGCCTGTGTGTGTATGTGTATGGTGTCAGTAGGGTAGAGGTTGGTGTCGGGAGGACATTGGATGGTGTCAGTCAGTAGAGCAGTGGACGGTGTCAGTAGGGCAGTGGACGGTGTCAGTAGGGCAATGGACGGTGTCAGTAGGGCAGTAGACAGTGTCAGTAAAGCAGTGGACGGTGTCAGTAGGGCAGTGGGCAATGTCAGTAGAGCAGTGGATGGTGTCATTAGGGCGGTGGGCAGTGTCAGTAGGGCAGTGGACGGTGTCGGGCAGTGGATGGTGTCGGTAGGGCAGTGGACAGTGCCAGTAGGGCAGAGGACAGTGTCAGTAGAGCAGTGGACGTGCCAGTAGAGCAGAGATTGATCTCAGTAGAGCAGTGGATGGTGTCAGTAGAGCAGTGGGCAGTGTCAGTAGCACAGTGGACAGTGTCAGTAGAGCAGAAATTGGTGTCAGTAGGGCAATGGATGGTTTCAGTAGTTTTATTTTTTATTATTTTTTACAATATTATTTTTTTTCTGGGGGTTGTCAGGTAAGATCTGCGGTCTACCCATCACCTGCTCGTGATTGATGGGTAGATCGTAGTCGATGGGTTGCAGAGCCCCAGATCAGGGTGTGCCTGGGCACATCTGACACACCCTGTGCGCACGCCTATGGGGCACCCCATAGTTAGCAGGCCTTGGGGGGGGATGAACATTTCGACTTTGCAGAGCGGTGGTGACTGATGAAGAAAAGGAACACTAGATGGTCAGGTGGTTGAAAGCAAACATCATGAAACTCCATCTGTGGCCTTCAGTCGAACTTGTATTCTGGTATACATAGCGCAGGCTACTTTGGGATACTTAATGACCTTGATGAATATTCGAAGATCAATAACAATTTTATGTCATCCAAAGATTGATATACGTATATATTTTTTTTTCCTCCTCCGGCATTGTGATACTAGAGGTTGAAAGTCAAAGCTTGCCTTGGCCTGTCCTGCCTTCTATAAACAGAATTCACGTATGCGGGTTGGTAAATAACTGATGAACTCACTTAGCTGCAATTATAGATTTTCTCAGAGCTTCTTTATACCACAATTTGTTTTTGATTCTTAATTCAAGGTTGTCTGGGGGTAAGTTTGCCAACTTTTTTTTTTTAACAGTAAGTGTGAAGCCAGCCAGCGGTTCAGTCAACCTTTATGCCAGGCAGACATGTGGTGGACATAACTCACGTTGGTGGTTACAATATACTGTACATTACAGGGCCGGTTCTGTTAATGATTTTCTTTTCTCGCTTTAACAGTTCATTGTGTTGTAAGAACTACATAGATGTTAAAGCTGAACTCCGGCCATAAAAACTTTCATTTAAAGCAGGGGTCTTCAAACTATGGCCCTCCAGTTGTTCAGGAACTACAATTCCCATCATGCCTAGTCATGTCTGTGATTGTCAGAGTTTTACAATGCCTCATGGGATGTGTAGTTCCACAACAGCTGGAGGACTGTAGTTTGAGGATCCCTGATTTAAAGTATAACTAAAGGCAACCTTTTTTTTTTTGGATAGAGTGGAAAGGGAATAGAACCCCTGTCAGTTTTTATTGCTGTCTGTGCCCCGTTAGGGAGATTCCCCCCATTTTACAAAGATGTGCACCGGGGGCGTGTGCTAGGTGTGCCTCTAATCACTATGATTCCCCCTCCTGCTTGGACTTCCCCCCTCTAGTTGCCCCCCCCCTACTGCTGGCTTCCCTCTTCTGCCCCCCCCCCCCCCCAGCTACTGCGGGGGATGTTTCAGGATAGAGAGCGGGGGAAAGGTAAATATGTAGTTTATCAGCCCCTTCCTTTTCTAAATGAGCACACTCGCTCATTGTGTCCATTCATAACGGAATCATAGTAAACTACGTTTACTATTATTATTATTATACAGGACTTATATAGCGCCAACAGTTTGCACAGCACTTTACAATATGAGGGAAGACAATACAGTTACAATAGAATTCAATACAGGAGGAATTGGAGGGCCCTGCTCGTTAGAGCTTACAATCTAGAAGATTACTATGCTTCAGTTTGTGAATGAACAGGAAGCCGCTCAGCACAGAGCACTTCCCATTCATAGTGAGGGGTGGGGGATACTGCGCTTCTAATCATTAGCAGCTGAGAGGGAGATTAATCCGTCAGCATTCGCGTCTTTTCCCAGGCGTTAATTTTTATATGGCTGATTGGTTAAGAAAAAAGTATGCCACATCCTTCTGGTTAATTATTCTAGGATTTATTTATTTTTTCTTATTTTACAGTAGAGCTTCGTGGAGCTTCGGAGTGTAGTTTAAAGTTTACCAGAGTCCTAATTCCTTGCTGATCCCCCAAGAGGCAATCGAATATTCCCTGGATCAACTTTACCTATAAATGTTAAAACACAGTTATATTATGTTTATTAAGGAAATAATCCAGTCCTTTTTTAAAGCAATCTACTGATCTAGCCAGAACCACCTCTGGAGGGAGTCTATTCCACATTTTCACAGCTCTTACTGTGAAGAAGCCTTTCCGTATTTGGAGATTAAATCTCTTTTCCTCTAGATGTAAAGAGTGCCCCCTTGTCATCTGTGATGACCTTAAAATTAACAACTCAACACCAAGTTCACTATATGGACCCCTTATGTATTTATACATGGTGATCATATCCCACCTTAATCTCCTCTTCTCAAGAGAGAATAACTTCAGTTCCTCTAATCTTTCCTCATAGCTGAACTCCTCCATGCCTCTAATCACTTTGGTTGCCCTTCTCTGCACTTTCTCCAGTTGCTCGATATCCTTTTTGAGAACTGGTGGCCAAAACTGAACTGCATATTCCAGATGAGGTTTTACTAATGATTTGTACAGGGGCAAAATGATATCTCTCCTGGAGTCCATGCCTCTGTTAATACAAGAAAAGATTTTGCTCACTTTGGAAAAAGAAGCTTGGCATTGCATGCTATTATTAACCACTTGCCTACAGTGCACTTTCACCCCCTTCCTGCCCAGGCCAATTTTCAGCTTTCAGCACTCTCACACTCTGAATGACAATTGCGCGGTCATGCTACACTTTACCCATATGAAATTTTTAGCATTTTTTTTCACGCAAATTGAGCTTTCTTTTGCTGGCATTTAATCACCTCTGGGTTTTTTATTTCTTACAAAAAAAAAAAGAAAAAAGACAGAAAAGTTTGAAAAAAAAAAGTTTTTTCTTATTTTCTGTGAGTAAATTTTGAAAATAAATACATTTTTCTTCTTCACTGATGTGCGCTGATGAGGCGGCACTGATGGGCACTGATGAGGTGGCACTTATGGGCACTGATGAGGTGGCACTTATGAGCACTGATGTGGTGGCACAGATGAGGAGGTACTAATATGCCGCACTGATAGGTGGCACTGATGAGCACTAATAGGTGGCACTGATGGGCACTGAGAGGCGGCACTGATGGGCGGTACTGATGGACACTGACGGGTGGCACTGATGGACACTGACGGGTGGCACTGATGAGCACTGATGGACACTGATGGGCAGCACCATCAGTGCCCACACTCAGTGCCCATAGTGCTGCCAGTCAGTGCCCATCAGTGCCTAGATGAGCAGGCACTGATGGGCACTGACTGGCAGCACTATGGGCACTGATGGCAGGCACTGATGGCGGGCACTGTGGGCACTGATGGTGGGCAGTTATGGCACTTTATTTCACTCTTGTGTAATCAGGGCACTGGTGATCAGTGCCCTGATTACATTTCCCTGTGTCCCCTATGAGTGGCTCTGGCCACTCATAGGCTGACTGGCTCTCCTCGCCTCACACACTGACAGTGTGAGCCGAGGAGAGCCGAATAACGGCACTTCCTCATTTACATGTGACCGGCTGTGACACAGCTGATCACATGGGTAAAGAGTCATGTCATTTACCGAGATCGGGATCGCGCCGTGTCCTAGCAACACGGCGCAGTCACGATCGCCGCTCCGCTCGCCCCCAGGGGCACGTGAGAGAGGCAGTTCTGGTGCACCATCATATGACAGCGTCCCAGGATAATAGCTACACCGCTCCGCTGTCATTTGACGGCGGGCGGGTAGTAAGTGGTTAAGGATCTACCTAAAGCCCTAGATCCTTCTCCCTCATTGATTCCCCCAGTTGTACTCCCCCTAGTATGTATGATGCATGCATATTCTTAGCCCCCAAGTGCATAACTTTACATTTATCAACCTTAAACCTCATTTGCCACATAGCATAAAGGGGAACCCTCCTAAATGTTAAATAAACCACAACAGATTCCCAACTTGTGTAGACACACTAGCAGTTAACATATTATCCATCCACTTGATTTGGGAGATTGGGAGCAATTCAGGCTACAGTTGTATTGTCAGGACCTGGACTTGAACCTAGGACCTCCACTGGGCCTGGCAATGACTCTACTTGCTGAGCCACCTGGAATGCTGGACAGCTTTCTGGACAAATCCTTGAATGATCCTGCCGTGAATCTTAATTGCCTTGAACCTTGAACCCTTTGCTCCTCCCATGAACTTCCTGATTTAAGCCATGTCTCTGCACTTCCTGGTTGCCAGAATATTGTACCTTCACCAGCCAATATCTTGCTTGTCTCTCCTGCTGCCGTCATTATCTTCACTACCATTCGTTATCTACACTTGGCTTGTTCCTCGACTACGCTTCTGCCTAATCCCAACCCGTGACTACTAGTTACCGACCTTTGGCTACTCTTAGACTACGCTTCTGCTTGATCCCAACCTGCTATATCTGCTACTGGACCCTGGCTTGCTCACCTCCTGGTGGGGCGATCCTGAGGACCGCGACCTGGTACTAACAAGCAGCAAAATCCATCTCCACCATCAGGAGCGCTGGTGAACACCTATTAGTTCCTAGATTCCGCACCTCAGATGAGCCTGCGTCACCTGTGTTCCTATCCAGCTGGTTCCTGTGTAAGCTGCTATAGCTACTGGTCTTCGAGCCTGACTCTAGATCGTGACATGTATAGTCCATAGATAAGAAAGCTAGACAGCCCCTAGGTAACTTCACAGCCACCTAAACTGAAGGTAATTATTCCATGGACACTTCACATGAATAGGTTGGGTTGCATCCATTAAGCCTGCAAGGTAAATTGGTTCACATGTCCAGGTTCCCTGTGGTCACAATTTTCATACATACATTCAAACATTTTCTTATTCAACCCCTCCAATAATGTAATATATGGGGCCGTGGCAGCTTGGGGGCACCTACAACAATATAAGCTCATAGTACATTTACAGCATGGCCACCTTACGTTCTGTCCATGAATGTTCCTTAGCATTGCTAAAAAAGTTGCCTAGACTGTCACACACCATTACATTGAACACATGCTTCTGATGGATAAAGCTCATTTAAATGTGTACAGAAGAGCTGGACCAGATAATGAAATTCTTATTTTTCGTCCTGGAATATGGGTAAGCCTCAAGGAGTGTGACAAGTCTAAGAAAATCCATACATACTTGCTACACCATAGCCAAGAGCATGAATACGTATTGATTACCTTTCTAGGAGGTTTAGATCGTAATGGTCCATAAAGAAAATAAAAAGTAATATTTTATGACAAGAGCTGGCCAAACAAGAAAGTCAGTGTGTGCAGATTTTGCTTAATATAGTGGTAGTAATCCCTAGATTTTGATTTATACCTACAGGTATAATAAAGCTCACCTGTGGGTTAAATTAATATCTCCTAATTGTACACCATTTAGGACAGTCAGCGGCGAAGCTAGACATTCTTTTATCCTATAATCCTACCACTTTATAAAACTCTGGTCCGACCGCATCTGGAGTATTCTGTCCAGTTCTGGTCGCCAGCCCTCAGGAGGGATGTGTTGGAGCTGGAGAGAGTCCAGAGAAGGGCAACTAAACTAATTAGGGGATTGGAGGACCTTAATTATGAGGAGCGTCTGCTATCGCTTGATTTATTCTCCCTGGAGAAGAGACGCCTGAGAGGGGACATGATAGCAATTTATAAATACCTCAATGGTGATCTCAGCATAGAAAAAAAAACTATTCAGTCGAAAGGATTGCATGAGGACTCGAGGGCATACAATGCGATTAGAGGAGAAGCGTTTTAACCTCATGCAACACAGGGGATTCTTTACTGTTAGGGCTACAAGATTGTGGAATTATCTACCACAAGAGGTGGTTTCTGCGGGAAGTATGGTGGCTTTCAAAAGACTCGTCTTGGACGTACATCTCATTGATCAGAACACGGCCACACACACCTACACAGGTTGAACTGGATGGACTATTGTCTTTATTCAACCTCACCTACTATGTAACAATGTAACCCGGGGCAAAGACCCAGTTCTGGGTCCCCACCCCAGAGAGGCCTGATTCTATGTGCTCTTTTTCCCTCCCAATGCGCCTGATCGAGGCTTGAAATCTGCACATAAAGCGCTGCTGCATGGTTATATAAAACAAAAGCATTCTTGTACCAATAAAATATACTAAGATTACTAAAATGAATGTTGATGAGCTTGGCTTACCTTATAAGTTGACAGTGTTAGTCAGTAGGGCAGTGGACGGTGTGTGGACAGAGTCAGTAGGGCAGAGGATGGTGTGTGGACAGAGTCAGTAGGGCAAAGGATTGTGTCAGTAGGGCAGTGGACGGTATCAGTAAAGCAGTGGAAGGGGTCAGTAGGGGAGAGGTTGGTGTCAGTAGATCAGTGGATGATGTCAGTAGATCAGTGGACAGTGTCAGTAGAGCAGTGGATAGCATCAGTAGAGCAGTGGACGTTGTCAGTGATTAGAACAGTGGATGGTGTAAGTAGGGCAGAGGATGGTGTAAGTAGGGCAGTGGACTGTGTCAGTAGTAGTTTTTTTAATTAATTTATTTTTACAATAATATTTCTTTAAATAATTTTTTACAATATAATTTTTTTATTGTTTTACAATTTTTTAGGAGCCGTTGGGGGGCTTTGGTGAAATATCAAAAACAAAAACAAAAATGTACATACTGTAGGTGGGACTTTATATATATCTCCAGAAGTAATAACACATATTATTTATAAAAGATCAAAATGTATTTAAATATCAAAAAGACAGCAAATACACAAAAATACTGTTTCTATAAAAACAACCCAGCTATTGGTCACTTGTTACATACATGTGTTTAAACACAATTGTCTAGAGGTCCATTCTTCCTAGTCTTCCTAGGACTTGCCACTGAAGGTGTCCTGGATGCTTAAAGGATGAGGTTGACGCGTTTCATGGGAATACCGCTTCCTCAGGACCTCTTTAGCTTTTCTTATATCTCACATATGACACAAAACACTGTTGGAGCTATAAACAAAATATTATAATTAATAATTATAAATAACATACATTTACACAATTGCAGTCTAAACAGACCCACGATGTCTCACTTTTGAGACAGAGAAAGGATATGATGTGGACACAGACTCTTTAATTCCTTTCTCTGCAGCCTCAGCTGCACTGCAGTTTACTATGCTTCGTGTTATTAGTGAAGACTTCATTCAGAAAAGAAAGACGCCAGTAAATGACATATTTACCGGACCCTTCCCCCCATTCTCCATCCTAACACATTGCAGCAGCCAGTAGAGAGATGAGAGGGGGCAGTCGGCAGTGCTACATGGGGGGGGGGGGGGGGAGGACATGGGGGATTTAGGCAGCAAAAAGAGAGCTGAGGCGGAGAGAGGGGCATTTACTAGAACCAAAAGCCATCAGCTGTATTTTCCTCTTGCAGCTGATGAATCTGACGTTCAGTGGCTGCAGGAGGAAAATACAGCAAATGTCGTCCCCGCCGCCCCTCCTGTCTAGGAGCAGCCAGTGGTGTGTGACCTCGGCCCCCTGTAAAGTCAGTCAGCCCGATCCAAACTCCCAAATTCCAGCTAGTGTCAGCATTGCAGACATTGGACCCTCTCAATTTAGCAAACCCCCCCATCAAGTTGGCAACTGGGACATGTGCCCCCCTGCCCCCGTTAGTTTCAGCCTTGAGGACAGTGGTTGCCAAAGTTTTGGACCCCCATGAACCACTAAACTCACAATTTTGAATCCTGTGGATCACTAATATGAATTTTATGTGCCTTATATACACAATGCTCTGGCTCTCTGCCCCCCCCAACCACACACACACACTCACTCTACATTACACTGCTGCCTTACAAAGACTCATCATTGAATCTTACCTCCTTATCCAGCCTACTTATGTGCTCGAGCTCCATGTTCCCTCCCATACTCTGTGAACCACGCTGCTATTGGAAGACCCCTCCTTCTTCATCTCCCGCTCTCTGCACTACTCCCTGTCCCAACTTTTGAGTTCACAGGATTCAGAACTACAGAGGAGGCATTGGGCATCAATGCGCGCTGACAGTATTGACTGTCCGCTTGCATTAAGAACAACACTGGAAACAACATCCACCACAAATGTTGATTTGGTTAGTGATCTGGAAAAAGAAACTGTAAACGTCTGTGGTCCTCTGCAAATTTAGAAAGAGCCGCCTTCAGGCCCCATTGGAGACTACAAAGGAGTCTAATGGGACCTGAAGAGAGGTCTCACTAACATGCCATGACTCTCCCGACCTTTCACTATATAGTAATAAAAGTAGCACTTTGATACCTAACCCAAGGCTTCACATACCTTATTTAACTATAGGGGAACTGCTGTAGCTGGCTCCTGCCGTTGGCTGGCTGGGTGGCTGGCACCTATGTGAGGCTGGCACCTGTGGCTGGCTGGCACCTGTGGGTGTCTGCAGGCACCCGGGCGTGGCTGGCCTGGCACCTGTGGTGTTTGGGTTTCATCTGTGGGTGGCTGGCCCCTGTGGTGGCTAGGTAGCACCTAAAGTGGCTGGCAGCTGTGGCGGCTGCCCATATGGATGAAAAATATATTTCCAAGATATTTAGGAAAATATTTTTAGAAAATTGTAGCATTTCAAATATATTTCCAATATATTTGGGAAAATAAATTAAGAATGTTTTTTTAAATATATTTTAAATATATTTTTCTTCCATGTGGGTGGGTGGCACCTGTGTCTGGCTGGCACCGGTGGTGGCTGGGTTTCACCTGTGGCTGGCTGTCACCTGTGGTGGCTGGGT
This sequence comes from Pelophylax lessonae, assembly GCF_965119305.1. Taxonomy (NCBI): domain Eukaryota; kingdom Metazoa; phylum Chordata; class Amphibia; order Anura; family Ranidae; genus Pelophylax; species Pelophylax lessonae. The sequence goes on from NC_138772.1 coordinate 38,187,341, forward strand.
GGCACCTGTGACCCCTGGCCCTTTCACTCATGCATTACGCACTCCTGACCCCTGCACTCTTTGCCTTATACACCCCTGGCCCTTTCACTCATGCATTACGCACTCCCAAGCCCTGCACTCTGTGCTTTATACACCCCTGGCCCTTTCACTCATGCATTACACACTTCTGACCCATGCACTCTCAGCATTGCACATTCCTGACCCATGCACTCTGTATGTTAACTCATTCCCAACCCCTTAATCAAGCAAAAGGAAATAATAGCTATGGTGAAAAATTTATATTGGGAGGGAAACAAGGAGCTCCAAAACCATGCCCACCTTACTGACGTCATCCCCTAAGCATAGCCGAGTCTACCCAAGCCTGCCGAGTCCTTTGCAGAAGTCCTCCACCAACATCCATCTTGCCCCCAAGCGTGGTTCTGCCCCACCACTCCGATCCAGCAGCTTCCCGACGTAGCTCTGCATAGCCTGGCTGCTCTCCCTGCTGAACGCTGCTAAACCCAGCCGCTTCCTGGAAGAACTCTGCAAGATTTATAGACCAGTATGCCTACTTTTCATCTAATACAGTGAGTGCATAATTGTTATTTTTGATGCTTTTATTATGTTAATAAACAGCGGCACCCTCTTCCTTTTCTTTTGTTTATACCGACCCCTGCACTGTGTGCATTACCTACTGCTGACCCCTGCACTCTTTACATTACTTACTCCTGACCTCTGTGTCCTGTGCATTATGCACTCCTGACCCCTGCACTGTGTTCATTACCTACTCCTGACCCCTGCACTTAGCACATTATGCACTCCTGACCTCTGTGCCAGTGTGCCCTATGCATTATGCACTCCTGACCCCTGCACTGTGTGCATTGCCTACTCCTGACCCCTGCATTGTGTACATTATTTACTCCTGACCTCTGTGCCCTGTGCATTATGCACTCTTGACCCCTGCACTGTGTGCATTACCTATTCCTGACCCCTGCATTCTGTTCATTATTTACTCCTGACCTCTGTGCCCTGTGCATTATGCACTTCTGACAGCTGAACTTTGTGCATTACCTACTCCTGACCCCTGCATTCTGTACATTATTTACTCCTGACCTCTGTGCCCTGTGCATTATGCACTCCTGCCCTGTGCACTGTGTGCATTACCTATTCCTGACCCATGCATTCTGTTCATTATTTACTCCTGACCTCTGTGCCCTGTGCATTATGCACTCCTGACAGCTGCACGTTGTGCATTACCTACTCCTGACCCCTGCATTCTGTACATTATTTACTCCTGACCTCTGTGCCCTGTGCATTATGCACTCTTGACCCCTGCACTGTGTGCATTACCTATTCCTGACCCCTGCATTCTGTTCATTATTTACTCCTGACCTCTGTGCCCTGTGCATTATGCACTCCTGACAGCTGCACTTTGTGCATTACCTATTCCTGACCCTTGCATTCTGTTCATTATTTACTCCTGACCTCTGTGCCCTGTGCATTATGCACTCCTGACATCTGAACTTTGTGCATTACCTACTCCTGACCCCTGCATTCTGTACATTATTTACTCCTGACCTCTGTGCCCTGTGCATTATGCACTCCTGCCCTGTGCACTGTGTGCATTACCTATTCCTGACCTATGCATTCTGTTCATTATTTACTCCTGACCTCTGTGCCCTGTGCATTATGCACTCCTGACAGCTGCACTTTGTGCATTACCTACTCCTGACCCCTGCATTCTGTACATTATTTACTCCTGACCTCTGTGCCCTGTGCATTATGCACTCTTGACCCCTGCACTGTGTGCATTACCTATTCCTGACCCATGCATTCTGTTCATTATTTACTCCTGACCTCTGTGCCCTGTGCATTATGCACTCCTGACAGCTGCACTTTGTGCATTACCTATTCCTGACCCTTGCATTCTGTTCATTATTTACTCCTGACCTCTGTGCCCTGTGCATTATGCACTCCTGACAGCTGCACTTTGTACATTACCTACTCCTGACCCCTGCATTCTGTACATTATTTACTCCTGACCTCTGTGCCCTGTGCATTATGCACTCCTGCCCCGTGCACTGTGTGCATTACCTATTCCTGACCCCTGCATTCTGTACATTATTTACTCCTGACCTCTGTGCCCTGTGCATTATGCACTCCTGACCGCTGCACTTTGTGCATTACCTACTCCTGACCCCTGCATTCTGTACATGATTTACTGCTGACCTCGGTGCCCTACGCATTATGCACTTATTACCCCTGAACTTTGTGCTTTACTCACTCTTGACCTCTGCACTTCGTGGTTAACATGAGTCAGAGGGGGGTCCTCAAGTCTCAAAATGAGGAATAATCACCCTTTTTTGGATCTGTGATCTAAGGCAGACATACAAATGCCTTCTGCCTGAAGAAGGTGCCCCTCTCTCGAAAACTAGGAAGAAATGTTTGAACTGGAGTTCCGCTGTAAGCGAAGTGTTTGGTTATGTTATAGTGGAAATAATAGTTATTTTTAGTTGAAGAAAAAAAAAAATAGATTTTCTGTTGTGTTGTACACAGCTAGTACGTCAATGACCTGCCTTCTCCAAATACAATATGCTTGGATAGACGGCCCTCTTAAAACCAGTATTTAGTATTCATATATTTATGCGGCTCATACAGCATCTTACCGCGGTGTAAAGTACAAATCAGGTTGGTAACATTTTGTTCAAGCACTTCAATTAGAGCGCAGTTAGTAACCACGGAGAGCTTGTTAGAAACAGTTTTCCACTGGTGCTTAAGCTGGACTCTTCAATTATCAAAACAGATGCTTGCCAAAAGCCACAAGACCAATTTAAAAGTAGAATTAGTTCATCAGTAACAACTGTTCTGAGACATCTACATAGATCAGCCTTCTGAGCTGCATGGAGAGTCGACAGTGGAACTGAACACGCTTATGTCTTTATTCAGATCCGTCATACGGCAGCAGAGTGCATCTCGAAATATTGCATTTATTAAATTCATTACTGTTCTCTGCTTAGTCGGAGGCGGCCTTTTTTTCTTTTAAATAATCAGCTTTGTCCCAATTTGCAGTTACAAAGTGAAAAGCTCGGGACATTGATAATCTTTAGAACTTCTATTCTTACCCTATAAAATTGGGTCTGCTTGCGCTTAAAGGGAACCAGTCTCAATAGATATGATTGTAGTGGCAGTTTTTCTAAACCTTTTTATCCCAGAGGAACCGTGCGACCTTTTTATCCCATGCGAAAACCAGATGTAGCACCCTCCAAACTAGGTTGCTTAGGTTGGTTAGGTAAATTTAATTCCTTTGGCTCCTCTGTAATCAGTGGAGTAGTGTTTGATTGCTTTGGGCTGTTCTGGGTTTCACCGGCTGCATGTTTGATTGCTTCCCCCTGGCTTTTGTAGGATTCTAGAATGTAATCGGATGGATGAAGCAAATCAGCAGTTGAATATGTATGTTGTCTCAGCCCAGATAGCAAGCAATTGAGCAGCAAGTTTTAAAAATGACTTGGCTAATGACAGCTTCCAAAATTGGCGGCTGGGTCCGGTGAACACACACATGGACAGGAGCCAGAATCAACTGTCCTATGTGTGCCTGTTCCCATGGAGGTGGACAGACATTCCTACAGTTGCGGGCTCCCCCTCCACGGCCCAAGTGGCCTGACAGCAGCGTAGGGCCGACAGATGCTTGCCACCTGCTAAGTTCGGCGGCGGGATGCACACGGGAATCGAGACTAATGCTTGGCCTGGGCTGGGATGCTGGGGCAAGTGGGGCCCCCGGGCAAATGCCCAGCATGCCCATTTGGTAAGATGGCCCTGTAAGCCAGTGTTTCTCAACAATTTTTCAGTCAAGGCACCCTTTAAAAATTATGGACAATCTCGAGGCACCCTTAAAAAATTATGGGTACAAATGAAGGAAGGTTGGGACTTTGAGTGAGGCATATGACTGAGTCTGATTGTAAAACAAGGACATAAAAATACACATGTAGATATTCATCAATTTTATAGAGTACAGCAAGTAGTAACAATGTTCAAAATGTATAAATACGAGATAGCATGCATAAATAAAAAATAAAAAAATTTCCTACATTATATACACATGTCTGTCTCAACTATTTTCTCATTTTGGGACTCCAGTACTTAGATCACTGTGATACTATATATCCTTCCAAGTCTTGGTCAGACTGGTATTATTTATGCATTCTATCTCGTATTTATACATGTTGAACATTGTTACTACTTGCTGTACTCAATAAAATTGATGAATATCTACATGTATATTTTTATGTCCTTGTTTTACAATCAGACTCAGTCATATGCCTCACTTAAAGTCCCAACCTTCCTTCATTTGTACCCAAATATTAGGGATGGAGATGCAACGGTTAGTTGTAACCTCATTTAAAGTCCCAACCTTCCTCTATATATACTTAAAAAATTATGGACAGTCTCGAGGCACCCCATTCTAAAATGTAAAAACTATTCTAATAGTTTTACATAATGCAGCAAAATCCACACACGTAGGACGCCCAACATTATAGGTGATTTATTCTTCCAATGCAAATACACTTTCTCAAACTAGTACTGACTAGTATTCTAATGTTTCCAATGTTTCTCTTCTCCCTCAGTTTGTCTCCATCACTCAGCTAATGTGACCCCCAACACTGATGGAGAGGGGCAGGGGAGGGTCAAACAGGGATGCTGCGCAGATGACTGACATCCTTCTTATGAACTTATTTAGCCAATGGTCATTAGGACGCCAGCAGCTAGAAGGTTGCACTGGTGCACAATGAAAACCTATGACTTTGTGTAACCAAAAGGCAGGCTTCATCCACATGCTGGTTTGTATACCATTTTTGGGCAATTTTTAGGCATTTTGCCAAGGCAACCCTGAAGAAACCTGAAAGCACCCCAGGGTGCGTGGGTACCCTGGTTGAAAAAGACTGTACTAAGCTTTTGCTAGACTTGCCAGGCTTCACAAGTTTGTGAAAATTTATATTGAAATATACACTAATATAGCCAACAGCGCAGATTTTAAAAATCCAAAGTACTGTATTTTCTGGTGTATATGACTACTTTTGAACCTCAAAAAAATCCCCCAAAAATGGGGGGTCGTCTTATACGCTGAGTATAATATCAACAAGGTAACCTAAGTATAAGTATTACCGGTAGATGTAATCTCTCAAGACGCTGGCTGTGTGGGAATCCTGTACCGGTATACCGTATGTACCGTAGCTTCGGCTACAAACAGTGTACAGCCCTGAGCCAATCAGGGAGAGCGATGTATTCTATTATTGAATGCAAAGCCTGCTCGGATTGGCGGAGTAACATCGGCTCGCCTCTCTGACTCTGCCAATCCGAGCAGGCTTTGCATTCAATAATAGAATACATCGCTCACTGTGATTGGCTCAGCGCGGTATACTGTATGTAGCCGAAGCTACGGTACATGCGGTATACCGGTACAGGATTCCCGCACAGCCAGCATCTACTGGTTATACTTATGCTTAGGGTACCTTGGAGATATTATGAGAGATTACATGTATTACAGTACTTGGGGTACCTTGGAGATCTATGAGAAATCTAATGTTTTTCAATGGTTTTGCCTTGCTTCGGAAGGGGGGTAGTCTTATACGGCGAGTATAGCCCAAAACCTATGTTTTAACTTGAAAATTAGGGGGGTCGTCTTATACACCCAGTCGTCTTATACGCCAAAAAATACGGTATTCAAAAACGCTGATCTTGGTGCTTTAAATACTTTGAAGTGCAGAAGAGAGGTTTAGGGTCTTTTAGACCCAAGATCCCTCCATAAGGCTTTGTTCACATCTAGGCGTTTTTAGGCGATTTTCTGCTCCAAGCCTCAGCTCTAAAAACGCCCAACTAGACAAATTCAATTGATTTCAATGGCCCCTGTTCACATCTAAGCGTTCTGTCGTCTTAAGCAAAGCCCCCATCACACAAAAAAGTACATGAGCTTCTTTTTTGGCAGATTACAGGCATTTTTATTTTTTTTTATTGGTCCCTTTTTTTGATTGGTAATGAATACGTCCACATACACCTACACAGGTTGAACTGGATGGACTATTGTCTTTATTCAACCTCAACAACTATATGTAACTTGTCAACCTAAAAACACCTGCACAAAAACGCCTGTAAAACTCCTGTAAGAAGCCTGTAAAAATAGCAACGCCTAGATGTGAACGTAGCCTTTAGAGTAGCTGTCACTGCCTATTGCTGTCACAAGGGATGTTTAAATTTCTTGTGACAGCAATAAAACTGATCAGATTTATTTTTTTATTTATTTTTGGGAACAGTGTAAAAAAAAAAATAAATAAGAAAAAAAAAATTAAAGCGCCCCCGTCCCCGTGTGCTCGCACGCCAAAGAAAATGCATACATAAATCGCGCCCGCAAATGTAAACAATGTTCAAATCACACATATGAGGTATTGCCGCTATCATTAGAAGAAGGGAAATAATTCTAGAGCAAGACCTCCTCTGTAACCATTAAAATTTTTTTAAGTATCGCCTATGAAGATTTTTAAGTACCGTAGTTTGTCGCCATTCCACGAGTGTGTGCAATGTTAACCACTTTACCACTGGAGGATTTTGCTGTCTTACGTCTGGGCCACTTTTTGCGATTCGGCACTGTGCGAATTTAACTCAAAATTGCCCGGTCATGCAACGCCGTACCCAAACAAAATTGACGTCCTTTTTTTCCCACAAACAGAGCTTTCTTTTGGTGGTATTTGATCACCTGTGTGATTTTTACTTTTTGCGCTATAAACAAAAAAAGAGCGTAAATTTTCTAAAAAATAACAATATTTTTCACATTTTTTTATATGAAATTCCCCCCCAAAAAAATGTAAAAATCAAATTTTTTTTTACATTTTTGGCCAATTTGTTTTCTGCTACCTATGTTTGGTAAAAAAATCGCAATAAATGGATTTTTGTAAGATCTTACCGTAAAATCCTTTTCTCTTAAGCTCATTGACAGACGTAGTCCTCCTTGATTAATATCAACTCGGGTTATACTGCCCTCTACAGGAGTAGGACTAGGCAGAAAAGAAAAACGTTCTGGCCACACCTTAGGGGCAGTCCCAGAGGGTATATCCTCTCTCTCTCTGCTACAGGAAGTCAGTTATGTCACAAAGCAGTGTTTAGAGAATTTAACCCAACCCAACTCAAAAACAGAGGGGCGGGTACTACGTCTGTCAATGAGCTTAAGAGAAAAGGATTTTACGGTAAGATCTTACAAAAATCCATTTTTCTCTGTCGCTCATTGACAGACGTAGTCCTCCTTGATTAATATCAACTCGGGACGTCCCAAAGCAGTGCCACAAATGAGGGGTGGGAAAATGGAAATCAAAATCCAATCTAGAAGGCCCAACCGGTGCCAACTAGAAGTTTTAAAGGCTCATCATTCAAAAGATGCGACGCAACTGAAATTCCAACGGAAAAAAACCCTCGAGGTAGACCACCGGTCTCCTCAAATTGCGGCCTGCAAAACCTTGCGGCCAAATGAGGCATCCGCCGATGCCATCACATCAACTTTATAAAATTTTGTAAAGGTATGCACCGACGACCAGGTAGCCGCCTTGCACACCTGGACCACTGACGCCTGATGGCGGTAGGCCCAGGAAGTACTGAGCGCTCGAGTGGAGTGCACCTTAACAGGGAACGGAGGATTCCGACCCTTAATAGAATAAGCCTGTACCACCGTCTGTCTAATCCATTTGGAGATAGTCACGGCAGATGCAGGCAACCCCTTTCTGGGGCCATCCGTGATCACAAAAAGTGAATCCGTTTTACGGAACGATTCCGTAGTCTTCAGGTATACCCTGATTGCCCGAACCACATCCAAGGAATGCAACGCACATTCCCGAGGATGACTAGGCTTAGGACACAAGGAAGGTAGCACAATATCTTCATTCAGATGAAAGTCTGAAACCACCTTAGGAAGAAAGGATGGCTTCGGATGAAGAACTACCTTATCCCTATGAATCACCAAATATGGGGAATGACACGATAATGCAGCCAGTTCTGACACCCTGCGTGCAGAAGTGATAGCCACCAAGAAGGCCACCTTCTGGGATAATGTAAGCAAGGGAATCTCCCTAATATTTTCAAAGGGAGGTTTCTGCAGAACCGACAACACCAAATTAAGATACCAGGGCGGTAAGGGCGCGCGCACTGGCAGAGCCAAGTGCCGCACCCCCTGGATGAAATTCCGCACCAAGGAATGAGTAGCCAGAGGCTTCTGAAAGAAGATTGCTAACGCTGAAACCTGACCCTTGATAGTGCTCAAGGATAGTTTCTGCTCAACCCCCTTTTGCAGAAAAGCCAAGATTCGAGTCACCGAATAGGTACGTGGGGGAAATCCCAAAGATTCACACCACGCGATATAAGTCTTCCATGTGCGATAATAGACTTTGCTGGAAGTCGCTTTCCTTGCTTTAATTAGAGTAGGAATAACTGAAGCTGACAATCCTCTGTCCTTCAGTACCTGGGTCTCAATGGCCAGGCCGTTAAAGCCAGCGACTGTAAAGCACGATGGAAGATCGGTCCTTGAGACCGCAGATCCTCCCTGAGAGGAAGTCTCCAAGGAGCATCCGCGACTAGTCTGCCCAAGTCGGCGTACCCGGCTTGACGAGGCCAGCCCGGAATTACCAGGATAACTGGAGTTCCCTCCACCTCTATCCTGCGGAGAAATCTCAGCAGCAACTTGAGAGGGGGGAAAACATACAGTAGCTGATACTGCCCCTACGGGGCGCTCAGCGTGTCTGCTGTGTCCGCTAGAGGATCGCGGGCACGAGCTACCAACCTCCGCGCCATCCTGTTGAGCCGACATGCCAACAGATCCACCTCCGGGATGCCCTATTGAAGACACAGCTGGTGAAATCCTTGGTGATCGACCTAAGTCACCACCATGGCATTGTCTGACTGGATCCGAAGCAGGCTGCCCTAGAGCTGCTTGGTCCAGGCAATCAGACCAAGTCTGATCGCTCTCAGTTCCCACACATTTATCAGAAACTTGATTCCTATCGGAAGTTATGACTTCTCCTGGCTGAGCTTTAGAGACCGGAGTCACCGGACCAGAGACTCCCTGGTCCGCTCGCTCAACCGGATCCGATTCCTGGAGGGAACTGGGAATGATCTTTGGAAAAGGTAAAGAAAACGTTCTGCTCAAGGAACGGAAACTACCGCTCCCTGTAGCATATGAATGTTGGAAGGGAAGAATTGCACCGGTAGAATTGATCGACACTCGATCTTGTATCCCGATCGTATGATCTCCTGAAACCCTTAGTCCGGGATTCAGGAAAGCTCTGGATCTGAACACCGGTGAAGACATCCCCCCACCCCTGAGCTGGGTGGGGGCGCACCTTCAGGCTGTATTAGTTTTATCTTCAGGTTTGGCTGAGTCGGCCTTTTGTTTACCCGACCAGCACCCTTTGAAACCTCCTGAAGGGGCTTTGCCCTTCACGCTCGCCCCAGCGGAGCGAACGAGCCTTTTATGAGCGGAAAAGGAAGGTCCTCGCCTGTTACGAGGTCCTTTAGCTTTAGCAATCTGCGGCAAAAAAGTGCTCTTGCCCCCAGTGTCATCCTTTATGATCTCATCTAGGGTGGCCCCAAATAGGCGATCCCCCTGAAAAGGGAGATTAGCCAAAGCTTTCTTGGAACCTTGATCCGCCGACCAACACTTTAACCACAGCACACGTCTGAGGACTACAGCTGACATCGATGCATGCCCTAACAAGGGAGTGGCATCCAGGGCTGCGTCACAGACGAACTGTAGTCCTTGTATAATTTGCTCCATCAAATCAGATGCTGCCGGGGGGATACTTCTCCCCTTTAAGTCATGGCGTAGCAATTTTGCCCATTCTGTCAATGTTTGTGAAACTAAACCAATGGCAACCACTGTTCTAAAGGTTGACCCTATCAGGGAAAAAACAATGCGGGATTCCGCTTCCACCTTTCGATCCACCGGATCCTTAAAGGACGGAGCGTCCTCCAACGGGATAACAGTGGCTTTATTTAGTCTGGAAATCGATGGATCCACCACTGGTGGTACTGTCCATTTTTTAATGAGGGATTCCTCAAACGGATAGCGTCTAGCAATGCGTTTGGAATTAGTAAGGATTCGTTTCGGATGATCCCATTCCTCTTTAATTTTATTACCAAAACATTTGGGTAAGGGAAAAACCTTCGCTGTTTTGGTAGGCTTACTAGTACCAAAAGGAATTTCCATCTCGGTTACTTCTGCCGGTGTAACCTCAAGTCTTAAGGTCTCCTGGACAGACACAACTAGTGCGTCCACCAACGCTTCTTCTCGTGCTATGGCGGAGGTAGAAACATCCTCCTCACTATCTGAGGAGACATTACCTGAGACAGCAGCCCCAGAAGAGGGACCTGCAGCTACAATGACCATCTCAGAATCTGAATCTGATGTATCAGATGAAATAAGGGTAGGTGGGGGTCACTTTCTTGACCCCCGTCCCTGACAGGGCATCTCCACCCGGGATACCAAAGACTCCAAAACTCCTGATAATGCATCAATACTCTGTGAGGAACTGGAGGGTCCTGCAGCCACCTCGAAGGGATCAGGTGGGGATACATGTGTGGCAGGGTCCATGATTATACAGGACACTTGCCAAGAAATAAATTTTTTTTTTTTCTTTTAGTCCCCCAGCGCAGCAGCGCCCCTCAGTGTTACCTGCTTTTGGACCCCACAGAGAGAGAGAGACCCCAAGGCTCACCACCTGATGCTCAGAAGTTTCTATACAACCTGCTTCCAGCACTGTCTGTTACAGACAGGAAGTCTTTGGCTTGCTTTCCCGGGTAAAGGAGGCGGCTCCGCCCCTTTACACGCCTTCCGGCGCCTCCCAATTACTCCACGAGGTGTTTGGTCACCTCAAACATGGCCGCCCCCATGCTGGAGACATGAGGCTACGCCAATATGGCGGCCCCGTGCGATCTGTGGGAAAATGGCGGCGGCCTGTGGAGGATAGCGGCGGCTTGTGCAAGGTAGCAGCGGCCTGCGGGAGGTGTGCGCTCGGCCTGTGCGGCCTGCGGGAGGTAGTCCTCGGCCTGTGAGGCCTGCGGGAGGATGTACGGCCTGCGCCGGCTTATGGAAGGATGGCGACCTGCGGATGCTGTATCCAGGCATAGGCATCAGCCTGTTTAGTGTCAGGTAGGATACTATCACCTCTATACCTCAACAGTAATGCCTTTTAGCAGTCGGCCACTGACTAAAGTCATCTCCCTTACAGTGTCATATAGTGACTATCGATAGTCAGCTCCCAAACCAAGCTTTTAAGAGGGGGATTAATGACACCTGTTAGGATCACGTCCATCCATCCCAGAGAGGGGCCCGCATCCACCAACAAACCCGGCAGGGGGAGAGGGGGAACATTTTACTCACCATACCGGAACCAGGCGGGCGCCAACTCCTGACAGAACCCCTCTCCACCGGAGTGGGGGGGGCTGTCGACCAATCTGGACGCCGTGACTCTGCTGGTCATTGGCATCCAGGCGAGACGTTTAACTCGCAGGGTCAGTCCCCGTCCAGTGGGACTATGTCGCGGCCGACCCAGCGCGGAGTTATGGCCTGCACGCGCTCGTAGGCTGAACTGGGGTGACCACTGGATCTCAACATCCAGCCCGTCGCCCAGTTTCAGCGTACTTGCTTGAAGATCTCACAGGAGCACTGGAGAAGAAAAGCTGCCTAAAAAAGTATTTCTAAAAAATCTTGCCAGGACCAAAGATTCCAGCAAGGAACTTAGGTCCTTACTCCTAACTAGACAGAAAAAAACTGACTTCCTGTAGCAGAGAGAGAGAGGATATACCCTCTGGGACTGCCCCTAAGGTGTGGCCAGAACGTTTTTTCTTTCTGCCTAGTCCTACTCCTGTAGAGGGCAGTATAACCCGAGTTGATATTAATCAAGGAGGACTACGTCTGTCAATGAGCGACAGAGAAAAGCATATTTTGATTGGTTTGCGGAAAAGTTATTGTGTTTACTAACTAAGGGAAAGATTTCTGTCATTTTCAGTGTTTTTTTTTTAACGAGTAATGGCGGCGATCTGCGATTTTTTTTTTGCGGGACTGCGACATTGCGGCGGACAGATCGGACCCTTGACTGACATTTTTGACACTTTTGGGGTTACCAGTGACATTACTGCAGTAATCAGTGCTATACATATGCACTGTTACTGTAAAAATGACACTGGCAGGGAAGGGGTTAATTTTATTGGAGAGGGAGGGGTTAATGTATGCCTGGTGCTTACTGACGTGTGTGGGGGGAGGTGACTGAGTGACACAAGGACAGATCGGATGTTCAGCTATGCTGAACCCTGCAATCTGACCCTGCCTGTCACTTGTTTACACAAGCAGGCGGATCTCCAAACTCGATTCCCCGACGATCGGGGAAGAGCAGCAGCGATCACCGCCGCTCCTCCCCTGGCCCGACTCCCGCTGTGACTGAAAACAGCGGGAGTGAGCCTCCGGCGGCGCGCGCGGCGCCCACAAGGGGAAGAGTGCAGCGACGTAGGTCTACGTCGCTGGACGGGAACGGGCCACTGTGCCGCAGTAGAGGCACAGTGAGAGGGGGTAAAGTGGTTAAAGTCTAACATGTTAAGAATTTATTTACTTGGCGTAACATCATCTTTCACAATATACAAAAAAAAATTAGGCTAACTTTACTGTTTCATTTTTTTTTTTTTTTTATTCAGTGAAGTGTATTTTTTCCACAAAAATTGCATTTGAAAGATCCCTGCACAAATACCGTGTGACAGAAAACATTGCAACAAACGCCATTTTATTCTCCAGAGTCTCTACTGAAGTATATATACGGTATCTCACAAAAGTGAGTACACCCCTCACATTTTTGTAAATATTTTATTCTATCTTTTCATGTGACAACACTGAAGAAATGACACTTTGCTACAATGTAAAATAGTGAGTGTACAGCTTGTATAACAGTGTAAATTTGCTGTCTCCTGAAAATAACTCAACACACAGCCATTAATGTCTAAACCGCTGGTAACAAAAGTGAGTACACCCCTAAGTGACAATGTCCAAATTGGGCCCAAAGTGTCAATATTTTGTGTGGCCACCATTATTTTCCAGCACTGCCTTAACCCTCTTGGGCATGGAGTTCACCAGAGCTTCAAAGGTTGCCACTGGAGTCCTCTTCCACTCCTCCATGACGACATCACAGAGGTGGTGGATGTTAGAGACCTTGCGCTCCTCCACCTTCCATTTGCGGATGCCCCACAGATGCTCAATAGGGTTTAGATCTGGAGACATGCTTGGCCAGTCCATCACCTTTACCCTCAGCTTCTTTAGCAAGGCAGTGGTTGACTTGGAGGTGTGTTTGGGGTCGTTATCATGTTGGAATACTGCCCTGCGGCCAAGTCTCTGAAGGGAGAGGATCATGCTCTGCTTCAGTATGTCACAGTACATGTTGGCATTCATGGTTCCCTCAATGAACTGTAGCTCCCCAGTGCCGGCAGCACTCATGCAGCCCCAGACCATGACACTTCCACCACCATGCTTGACTGTAGGCAAGACACACTTGTCTTTGTACTCCTCACCTGGTTGCCGCCACACATGCTTGACACCATCTGAACTAAATAGGTTTATCTTGGTCTCATCAAAACACAGGACATGGTTCCAGTAATCTATGTCCTTAGTCTGCTTGTCTTCAGCAAACTGTTTACGGGCTTTCTTGTGCATCATCTTTAGAAGAGGCTTCCTTCTGGGACGAAAGCCATGCAGACCAATTTGATACAGTGTGCGGCGTATAGTCTGAGCACTGACAGGCTGACCCCCCACCCCTTAACCTCTGCAGCAATGCTGGCAGCACTCATACGTCAATTTCCCAAAGACAACCTCTGGATATGACGCTCAGCATGTGCACTCAGCTTCTTTGGTCAACCATGTCGAGGCCTGTTCTGAGTGGAACCTGTCCTGTTAAACTGCTGTATGGTCTTAGCCACCATGCTGCAGCTCTGTTTCAGGGTCTTGGCAATCTTCTTATAGCCTAGGCCATCAATGGCGAACCTTGGCACCCCAGATGTCTTGGAACTACATTTCCCATGAAGCTCATGCACTCTGCAGTGTAGTTGAGCATCATGGGAAATGTAGTTCCAAAACATATGGGGTGCCAAGGTTCACCATCACTGGCCTAGGCCATCTTTATGTGGAGAAACAATTCTTTTTTTCAGATCCTCAGAAAGTTCTTTGCCATGAGGTGCCATGTTGAACTTCCAGTGACCAGTATGAGAGAGTGAGAGCGATAACACTAAATTTAACACACCTGCTCCCCATTCACACCTGAGACCTTGTAACACTAACGAGTCACACAACACCGGGGCGGGAAAATAGCTAATTGGGCCCAATTTGAACATTTTAACTTAGGGGTGTACTCACTTTTGTTGCCAGTGATTTAGACATTAATGGCTGGGTGTTGAGTTATTTTGAGGGGACAGCAAATTTACACTGTTATACAAGTTGTACTACTTTATATTGTAGCAAAGTGTAGTTTCTTCAAAGTTGTCACATGAAAAGATGTTATAAAACATTTACAAAAATGTGAGGGGTGTACTCACTTTAGTGAGATACTGTATACATATATAATGCTTGGGGGTTCTAAGTAATTTTCTAGCAAAAAATACAGATTTTTAACTTGCAAGGAACAAATGAAATAGGCTGGATGAAAGCTGTTTATTGAGTTGCGGATTCGCAAAGTTAGGGGTCCTTGTCGTCTCCAATGTATTGCTGATTGTGGAGATCCTCCACTTGTGTTTGCTGTGCCTCGGTCCCAGAGAGACATGGGACCATCTCAGATGTCAGCCTTGGCTGAACCTGGAAGAGGAAACCTGGACAACTCTGCAGGTTCTTGAATATATTATTGCCATATTGGGTAGTATTTTTTTTTTTTACCACCAATTTTGACCACGTGGTGACAGATTATTCACACTCAGCCCATTGGAGCCCAACCCATCCCACTCCATCCATGGGCCCCATTAGCCCTCACCCAGGATGCTATGTACTAGGAACCCCCTTATCATTCTGAGCCATCATCAGTTGATCCACTTTTAACCCATGTCTTCTTCTCACTTCCAAGGGATGAAATAATTGTACATTGTTTATTATCACATATTATTCTTTGTATCGATCTATCTGTAAATCTCCTAGAAAATTTTCCTCCCTCAGAAGCTTAGCAGATAACACCATAGTGTAACAGATGGACAATCTTTTTTGTCCAGCTTTCCTAAAATAGACAGGAAGCTAGTTAAATATACTAAGTTACAACAAGCATTTGCAAATTACTACGGCTCACTGCCTGCATGAGTCATCCCTTTAAAAGGAAATGTACAAATATACCTCATTTCAGAGTAAGGCTAATATTAACTTTGCTGTTACAAATGCACACATGTGGCAGCCCCGTAATTAACCGCTTGCCGACCGCCGCACGACTATTTACTGCGGCGGTCAGCCCCTCACAGGCAGAGCGACGTAGTACTACGTCGCTAGCCTGTGAGGGTCTAGGGAGCGAGCGCGCGCGGCCTGAGGCGCGCTCCCGCTCCCGCGCGGTCACGTACCCCCCCGCGCGTGTGACCGGCGGACCCGATGTCCTCCGGTCACTCGGCGATCATCGGTGCAGAGGGAGAAAGGCAGGCGGCTAATGTAAACAAAGCTGCCTGTCATTCTCCCCTGTGTAGAAACAGTGATCATACGGTTCTACTATGTAGGACCGTTGATCACTGTTCCTACAGCTCAACCCACAGCCAATCACAGTTAGAATCACGCCCCTAGGGACACACAACACCCCTCCCTCTCAAAAAAAGTTAACCCCTTCACTGCCAGTGTAATTTTACAGCAACAGTGCATATGTATAGCACTGATTACTGTAGAAATGTCACTGGTAACCCCAAAAGTGTCAAAAATGTCAGTCAAGGGTCCGATCTGTCCGCCGCAATGTCGCAGTATCGCAAAAAAATCGCAGATCGCTGCCATTACGCGTTAAAAAAAAACAACAAAAATGACAAAAATCTTTCCCTTTGTTAGTAAACGCGATAACTTTTGCGCAAACCAATCAAAATACGCTTTTTGCGATTTTTTTTTCACCAAACATATGTAGCAGAAAACAAATTGGCCAAAAATGTTAAAAAAAATTAGATTTTTACATTTTTTGGGGGGGAATTTCATATAAAAAAATGTGAAAAATACTGTTGTTTTTGCAAAATTGACGCACTTTTTTTGTTTATAGCGCAAAAAGTAAAAATTGCACAGGTGATCAAATACCACCAAAAGAAAGCTCTGTTTGTGGGAAAAAAAGGACGTCAAATTTGTTTAGGTACAGCGTCGCACGACCGCGCAATTGTCCGTTAAAGTCACGCAGTGCCGAATCGCAAAAAAACCCCTGGTCGGAATGGGGGTAAAATCTTCCGGGGCTTAAGTGGTTAAAGTGCAGTGTCACTAGTTGTAACTTTTGATTTGTTATCACAGTTTTTAACTTAGTTCTATTATATTTGACATTTTCACAAGCTGGCTCTTCTGTAATTTTATTTCTGCATTAAAAGAAAGCAGTTAGTAGACCAACCACTAGAGGGAGCAAATACATTATTGGCAATTACTCTGCTTCTCTTTTTAACAGCTGTTGAGATAGGATCTCCCACACAGGGAGGGCATTGTTTTCAGTGTTTTGGCAAACTTATTGGTTTACATTGTGAGAATGAGCAGTAAAATGCAACTATTGTGTAGCACTGCAAAGCACAAAGCAAATACTGTGCAAAAAGCATAGAAACGTAAAAAAGTGATGGCAGAAAAAAGACCAAGTGGCCCATCTGCCCCATTTTTTTTTTTTTTTATTTAAACACTTTATTGAAAACTTTTATAAACATACAGATAAGGTTACAATGAGTGCATAAAAACCGAGATAAGGTTTAAACAAGCATCCGTAGTCGTAACAATGACAAGTATCAAATGACATATAACCAATAACAAAGAAACCATTTATGCTCAAAAAGGGAGAACATAGGAATAAACAAAAAAAAAATAGGACGGTTTGTGCATCATGAAAAGCGTTTGAGTACCATTAAGGGGCTGGGCTGAAGGAAAATGCACGCCCAAAAGAAAAATGACACATTGGGCCCCCTTGGCCGCATTGCGAACGAAAAGCAGTCCATGCAACTGCAACCAAGGTGGCCCTCGGACACACGAACGGGGGGTCAGATACCCCCAAGGGGGGAACACACTGTGCCCGAGGCCCCAGAACGTGCGCCCGTGGGGACTAAGAGAGGACCTTCTTGGAGACATAGTGAACAAGGGGAGCATGCAAAAGAGTATGCTGAAAAGGGCGGGTAAATGGTAATTGCACATGGTAAAAAGTTCCTCCTAATACCCTGGTACTTCAGTACTATAGAGGGCGGGGGGAGAAGTAAGGGGATAGAACCAGGGCTTTTTTTCTCAGAGAATAGTTGCAGGAACTCCCTCTTTTGGACTTACCCCTTGTATCCGCCCCTACCTACCTACGTGAACCGTTACTTGGTTCCACTCACTACCCACCTCCCAGTACCATCCCTTTTACAAAATACGGAACAAAGTAACATTTGTGGTACTAAGTAATTTGCATGTAATTTGTTAATGATAGCAAAAAAGCAGTAAAATAGATCCCATGCAGCCAACAACAATATATCCCCCAGCAGCAATAGATCCAGCCAGAAACAATGGGCCCTCAGCAGCAACAACAGATCTCCCAGCAGCCAGCATCAATAGACTGCTGCCTAAACAGTAGATCCCTCCAAGCAACAACTGACCCCTCAGCAACATAAGACCCAGGGAAAAATGATTCTTAATAAATAGTGTAAACAAATTATAAAATAGTGTTAAACTCAAAAATGATCTCTGTGATATGTACAAATTAATGAAGTTCTCAACTTGAAGTGGTGACCTAAAAATAAACCAATCAAAGTGTATATACTTCCAGTATATCATACAGTATACGTAAAGTGCTCTCGTGCTGTTATCATAAACAGATACTGAACAAATAATCCATCAAATGAAGGTGAATAAAGTGACAGGCGCTTACTCAATCCATATAAATACAAAGCAGATACATAAAGTGCTAATAAGTGAACAAAGGTGCTTAAAGTGTCCAAATAGTGTCCAAATCAATTCAATTGGCCAGCAGAGGTGAAATTCTTTCTTATTTCTCCACTGTTTGACCTCCACCTTTCACCAAGTGATACAGGGGGTGCTCTTTAGTCTTTAAACCCCTTGGGGGTGTACTAGCCGCTCACCTCAATATATAAGGGAATGTGCCTTATAGTACTATGGCTCTCCTTTTCCACATCTCCTCTTAGCCACTTCACAGACAGGGGATGGGAATGGTCTCTTATCTGAATCGGGGTGAATCCTCCCAAGATGATCCACGGTATCTCAAAGAAAAGTGCTTATATATCATTTATTGAAGAAAAAATGTATTACACTCACATATAAGCGAAAGTTTAAAAGCCTTAAAAACCGAGTACAGCTTCACTGTGGACTCTTTCTCTGCGTCTGACGTCACTTCCGGTATACCGCCCTACGCGTTACGCCACTTCCGGTCACGTGGCTTCTTCAGGGGGGTTCACAGAACGGGTATCTGCAGCTTTAAGGGGTGTTATATTCACATTTACATATCCTCTAGAAAGCGCGAGACTCACATCACACTATATTCAACATAAGACCCACCCCAGCAACAATAGACCTCCCTGCAAAACGAGATCTCTTCCAGAGACAATAGATCCCCCAGCAGCCACATTAGATATTCCCAGCAGCAATAAATCCTCCTGCAGGAATAGATCCCCTCCAGCAACAATAGGTTCCTCAGCAGCCAGCATCAATAGACAGTGTAGCACAACCCAGCACTCCTTGCCATTACATACATTCAGGGCTGGAGGTGCCGGAACTGCTTTCCCCCGCGTTCCCGTTGAAAAAAAGCCCTGGATAGAACAGAAGGAATGGAAAAGGAAAAGCGATACAGGAACCAGAAGGGCGACGAGAAGAAAAAAAAAAAAAAAAAAGGAGGGGGGGCAAGAAGGAGGGTGGGAAGGGGGGAGATGGGGGGAGGGGGGGGGGAGAAGGGTAGGGGGGGGGGGCGTCACAGCTAGGATTGAGAGAAATGAAAGCAGCCAGTTAGTCTGATGCTCCCAACAATTTGCTGTATTCATCAGAGAATGAGAAGTGGCCCAAGTGGTGTAAAATTTGTCAAGGGAATCGTGATCTGCCCCATTTTTTTTATACATGTTTTTTTTTTGTTTAGTTTGTTGTTTGTTTGGCTCACTCACTCTGCTGGAATTCTATTCCAAGGATCAGCTACTCTTTTTGTAAAAAAACAATGATTTATAAGATTAGTATTTCTAAGGGAATGTTTCTGCGCTAAAAAAATGATGGTTTGAATTATATTATAAGAGCAGCTAACACAAAATCAACCAACAGTGATCCATACAAACAATAATAATAAAAGTGTAGCACTAAAAAATAACCTGATAAATTTGAAAAAACTAGTGAAAAAAAAATGAATCCACAAGACAATAATATAATGAGGGTAGTGTCCAAGGTAAATTATGGTGAGTGAAGTCCCAAAAAATAGTGCAAGTTCAAATAAATCCAGGTTCAAAAATACTGTGAGAGACGCTCCTTCCAGTGACACCCAGGCAAAGTGTAAGGTGGGGACACCTCAGTGCACAAGTATTAAGAGCAGCTTACCAGAGCTCCATGGCTACTCAAATGAATGAGAAAGCCACTCCAAACAAGAAGGTATATAACAATATATTCGATGGTTCCAAGAAAGTGGATGACACCTCTTAATCTCTCTTGATTACTCCGCTATAATCCGATAAGTATATGGAGGAAAAATGAAGACAAAGGACCATAATGTAATCCCGTAAACTACATATAGTATATTTATTAAAAGCACTGCTCACAATGTAGAAGACATATGCAGGCACATAAAGTAGACAGCTTTAGGTCCGACGACGTCTTTTGATGACGAAACGTTGGCGACTCCAGACGTAATGTCCACACGCCCCCTTACGGAGCCGGCCTCTACACTGCTGTTTATGCTGTTTGGATACACGCGGGACGCCGCGATCGGACCTACAGCTGTCTACTTTATGTGCCTGCATATGTCTTCTACATTGTGAGTAGTGCTTTTAACCACTTTACCACTGGAGGATTTTGCTGTCTTACGTCCAGGCCACTTTTTGCGATTCGGCACTGTGCGACTTTAACTGACAATTGCGCGGTCGTGCGACGCCGTACCCAAACAAAATTTACGTCCTTTTTTTCCTACAAACAGAGCTTTCTTTTAGTGGTATTGTGCGATTTTTACTTTTTGCGCTATAAACAAAAAAAGCGTACATTTTGAAAAAATAACAATATTTTTCACATTTTTTTATATGAAATTCCCCCCCCCCAAAAAAATGTAAAAATCAAAATTTTTTTACATTTTTGGCCAATTTGTTTTCTGCTACCTATGTTTGGTAAAAAAAATCACAATAAGCGTATTTTGATTGGTTTGCGCAAAAGTTATTGCGTTTACTAACTAAAGAAAATATTTTTGTCATTTTTGGTGTTTTTTTTTTTAACGAGTAATGGCGGCGATCTGCGATTTTTTTTTTGCGGGACTGCGACATTGCGGCGGACAGATCGAACCCTTGACTGACATTTTTGACACTTTTGGGGGGACCAGTGACATTACTACAGTAATCAGTGCTATACATATGCACTGTTACTGTAAAAATGACACTGGCAGGGAAGGGGTTAATTTTATTGGAGAGGGAGGGGTTAATGTATGCCTGGTGCTTACTAACGTGTGGGGGGAGGTGACTGAGTGACACAGGGACAGATCGCAGGTTAAGCTATGTTGAACCCTGCAATCTGACCCTGTCTGTCACTTAGGAGATCCGCCCGCTTGTGATCTCCAGACTCGATTCCCAGACGATCGACTCCCGCTGTGACTGAATACAGCGGGAGCAAGCCTCCGGCGGCGCGCGCGCGCCGCCCACAAGGGGAGGAGTCCAGCGACGTAGGTCTACGTCGCTGGACGGGAACGAGCCACTTTGCCGCAGTACAGTCAACGTGACTGGTCGGCAAGTGGTTAATAAATATACTATATGTAGTTTACGGGATTACACTATGGTCCTTTGTCTTCATTTTTCCTCCATATACTTATCGGATTATAACGGAGTAATCAAGAGAGATTAAGAGGTGTCACCCACTTTCTTGGATCCATCGAATATATTGTTATATACCTTCTTGCTTGGAGTGGCTTTCTCATTCATTTGAGTAGCCATGGAGCTCTGGTAAGCTGCTCTTAATACTTGTGCACTGAGGTGTCCCCATCTTACACTTTCCCTGGGTGTCACTGGAAGGAGCGTCTCTCACAGTATTTTTGCACCTGGATTTATTTGAACTTGCACTATTTTTTGGGACTTCATTCACCATAATTTACCTTGGACACTACCCTCATTATATTATTGTCTTGTGGATTCATTTTTTTTTACTAGTTTTTTCAAATTTATCAGGTTATTTTTTAGCGCTACACTTTTATTATTATTATAAGATTAGTATTGAACTTTCCTCCTGCTAGTTGGAGGTTGTGTCTCGTGTTCTTCGTCTTGGCTTCATACCGCCCTTCTGAACCGTATTCACCACCTTGATGTATTTTAAAGGTTTTAGTCATGTCTCCGTTCCCTTCTTTCCTCCAGACTGTGCATATTAAGTTCCTGATATGTTTTATCCCTCAGACTTTTCACCATTTTTGTTACCCGTCTCTGGACTTGTCACTTGCCACTTTATTAGGTACCCCTTGCTAGTACCGGGTTGGACCCCCTTTTGCCCTAAAAACTGCCTCAATTCTTCATGGCATAGGTTCAACAGGGTGTTGGAAACATTCCTCAGAGATTTTGGCCCATAGTGACATGATGGCATCACACAGTTGCTGCAGATTTGTCAACTGCACATCCATGATGGGAATCTCCGGTTCCACTCAATTGGATGAGATGTGGTGAGTGTGGAGGCCATTGGAGTACAGTGACCGGATCTGGTGAGTGTGGAGGCCATTGGAGTACAGTGACCTCATTGTCATGGTGAAGAAACCAGTGGTGAGATGATTGGAGCTTTGTGACATGGTGCATTATCCTGCTGGAAGGAGCCATCAGAAGATGGGGACACTGTAGTCATAAAGGGATGGACATGGTCAGCAACAATACTCAGGTAGGCCGTAGGGTTTAAACGATGCTCAATTGGTACTAAGGGGCCCAAAGTGTGCCAAGAAAACATCCCCCACACCATTACACCATCACCAGCCTGAACCGGTGATAGAAGGCAGGATGGATCCATGCTTTCATGTTGTTTACGCCAAATTCTGACCCTTCCATCTGAATGTCGCAGCTGAAATTGAGACTCATCAGACCAGACAACGTTTTTCCAATCTTCTGTTGTCCAATTATGGTGATCCTGTGCGAATTGTATCCTCAGTTTCCTGTTCTAAGCTGACAGGAGAGACACCCGATGTGGTCTTCTGGTTCTGTATCTGCTTTAAGGTTCAATATGTTGGGTGTTCAGGGACGGTATTCTGCATGCCTTGGTTGTAACCAGTGGTTATTTGAGTTACTGTTGCCTTTCAATCATCTTGAACCAGTCTGCCCATTCTCCTCTGGCCTCTGAAATCAACAAGGCATTTTCCTCCACACAACTGCCGCTCACTGAATATTTTCTCTTTTTCGGACCATTCTCTGTAAACCTGAGAGATGGTTGTGTGTGAAAATCCCAGTAGATCAGCAGTTTTTAACCACTTTACCACCGGAGGATTTTGCTGTCTTACGTCCAGGCCACATTTTGCGATTCGGCACTGTGCAACTTTAACTGACAATTGCACGGTCGTGCGACGCCGTACCCAAACAAAATTTACGTCCTTTTTTTTCCCACAAACAGAGCTTTCTTTTGGAGGTATTTGATCACCTGTGCGATTTTTACTTTTTGCGCTATAAACAAAAAAAGAGCGTACATTTTGAAAAAATTATATTTTTCACATTTTTTTATATGAAATTCTCCCCAAAAAAATGTAAAAATCTATTTTTTTTTTTAATTTTTGGCCAATTTGTTTTCTTCTACATATGTTTGGTAAAAAAAAAAAATCACAATAAGCGTATTTTGATTGGTTTGTGCAAAAGTTATTGTGTTTACTAACTAAGGGAAAGATTTTTGTCATTTTTGGTGTTTTTTTAATGAGTAATGGCAGCGATCTGCGATTTTTTTTGCGGGACTGCGACATTGCGGCGGACAGATCGGACCCTTGACTGACATTTTTGACACTTTTGGGGGTACCAGTGACATTACTGCAGTAATCGGTAGTGATGTCGCGAACCTAAAATTCGCCGTTCGCGAACGGCGAACGCGAACATCGGCAAATGTTCGCGAACCGGCGAACCGGGCGAACCGCCATAGACTTCAATAGGCAGGCGAATTTTAAAACACACAGGGACTCTTTCTGGCCACAATAGTGATGGAAAAGTTGTTTCAAGGGGACTAACACCTGGACTGTGGCATGCCGGAGAGGGATCACGCAAAAAAAAGTTCTTAAAAATTATAATTTTTTGATAGAGAGCCAATTATTGGAAAAATTAAAAAAAAATAAAAAATTTCTTTGGATTTAGCATCTGGGGGGTCTAAAAAGTGTACCTGTGAAGTTTCAGCTCTGTAGCATGTCCAGAACCCCTAAAAAACAGCATTTGTCTTATATTTTCAGGAATATGGCTTCTCTGCGGCTGGCTTTTTCTCTTGCAGGCATTTATCGGGCATTTTTTTAGGCAGGCATGTCATTTTTTGTATTTAGTGTCTGGGGGGTCTAAAAAGTGTACCTGTCAAGTTTCAGCTCTGTAGCATGTCCAGAACCCCTAAAAAACAGCATTTTTCTTATATTTTCAGGAATACGGCTTCTCTGCGGCTGGCTTTTTTTCTTGCAGGCATTTAGCGGGCATTTTTTTAGGCAGGCATGTCATTTTTTGTATTTAGTGTATGGGGGGTCTAAAAAGTGTACCTGTCAAGTTTCAGCTCTGTAGCATGTCCAGAACCCCTAAAAAACAGCATTTTTCTTATATTTTCAGGAATACGGCTTCTCTGCGGCTGGCTTTTTTTCTTGCAGGCATTTAGCAGGCATTTTTTTAGGCAGGCATGTCATTTTTTGTATTCAGTGTCTGGGGGGTCTAAAAAGTGTACCTGTCAAGTTTCAGCTCTGTAGCATGTCCAGAACCCCTAAAAAACAGCATTTTTCTTATATTTTCAGGAATACGGCTTCTCTGCGGCTGGCTTTTTCTCTTGCAGGCATTTAGCGGGCATTTTTTTAGGCAGGCATGTCATTTTTTGTATTTAGTGTCTGGGGGGTCTAAAAAGTGTACCTGTCAAGTTTCAGCTTTGTAGCATGTCCAGAACCCCTAAAAAACAGCATTTTTCTTATATTTTCAGGAATACGGCTTCTCTGCGGCTGGCTTTTTTTCTTGCAGGCATTTAGCGGGCATTTTTTTAGGCAGGCATGTCATTTTTTGTATTTAGTGTCTGGGGGGTCTAAAAAGTGTACCTGTCAAGTTTCAGCTCTGTAGCATGTCCAGAACCCCTAAAAAACAGCATTTTTCTTATATTTTCAGGAATACGGCTTCTCTGCGGCTGGCTTTTTTTCTTGCAGGCATTTAGCGGGCATTTTTTTAGGCAGGCATGTCATTTTTTGTATTCAGTGTCTGGGGGGTCTAAAAAGTGTACCTGTCAAGTTTCAGCTCTGTAGCATGTCCAGAACCCCTAAAAAACAGCATTTTTCTTATATTTTCAGGAATACGGCTTCTCTGCGGCTGGCTTTTTCTCTTGCAGGCATTTAGCGGGTATTTTTTTAGGCAGGCATGTCATTTTTTGTATTTAGTGTCTGGGGGGTCTAAAAAGTGTACCTGTCAAGTTTCAGCTCTGTAGCATGTCCAGAACCCCTAAAAAACAGCATTTTTCTTATATTTTCAGGAATACGGCTTCTCTGCGGCTGGCTTTTTCTCTTGCAGGCATATATATCAGTGGTGGGTGGGCAGTGGCACAGTACACTCTCTGTGGACCTGACAGCAGTCACTGGCACCCAGGCAACTGCAATTTAAAAAATATATATATATTTTTTTTACTTTGCAAGCTGCTGTGCCACTTTATATATCAGTGGTGGGTGGGCAGTGGCACAGTACACTCTCTGTGGACCTGACAGCAGTCACTGGCACCCAGGCAACTGCAATTTAAAAAAAAATATATTTTTTTTTACTTTGCAAGCTGCTGTGCCACCTTATATATCAGTGGTGGGTGGGCAGTGGCACAGTACACTCTCTGTGGACCTGACAGCAGTCACTGGCACCCAGGCAACTGCAATTTTAAAAAATATATATTTTATTTTACTTTGCAAGCTGCTGTGCCACCTTATATATCAGTGGTGGGTGGGCAGTGGCACAGTACACTCTCTGTGGACCTGACAGCAGTCACTGGCACTCAGGCAACTGCAATTAAAAAATATATATATTTTTTTTTACTTTGCAAGCTGCTGTGCCACCTTATATATCAGTGGTGGGTGGGCACACAGTGGCACTGCAGTGGGCACAGTACACTCTGTGGACCTGACAGTAACTGGCAGCCCAGGCAACTGCAATAATAAAAAATATTTTTTTTTTTCAATTTATTGCAACAAGATGCTGTGCCACCGTATATATATCAGTGGTGGGCAGTGCACTGCAGTGGGTACAGTGCACTCTGTGGACCTGACACAGCACTCACTGCAATTATGACAGAGGAAAAAAAAATATTTTTTAAAATGCAAGGTACTGTGCCTGTGCCACCCGAAATGAGTGTGGTGTGCACACAGTACAGTCTGTGGTGGGTCTGTGGCCTCTCACACACAGCGGGCAGGCAACTGCAGTGTACAATAGATATATATAGATATATATATATAAAGAAAAAACTCTATTACCTTACCAGCCCTTAAAAGGGCTTTTGGGGACATTATATATATATATATATGTATATATATAAATAAAAAAAATCCTCAATTACCAGCCCTTAAAAGGGCTTTTGGGGACGCTAGGTATATATATATATATATATATATATATAAAAAAAAAAACACAAATACCAGCCCTTAGAAGGGCTTTTTGGGGTGCTGATATTACAGCAGTAGTGGACCAAGAACACTGCAAGACCAGGAACACTGACTAACTGTCCCTAGCTTAACAGCAGCAGCAGCAGCAGCTCTCTCCCTACTCTCACTACACACACTGCTTCAGAATGATCTAAGATGGATGCTGCCCTTGCTTATTTATAGGAGGTGGGAGGGTGTGGGAGGGTGTGGGAGGGAGGTATGCTGATTGGCTGGAAATGTGTCTGCTGACTGTAAAGTTCAGGGTCAAAGTTTGCCTCAATGATGTCTTATGGGGGGCGGACCGAACATCGCATATGTTCGCCGGCAGCGGCGAACGCGAACATGCTAAGTTCGCCGGGAACTGTTCGCCGGCGAACAGTTCTATACATCTCTAGTAATCGGTGCTATAAATATGCACTATTACTGTAAAAATGACACTGGCAGCGAAGGGGTTAATTTTATTGGAGAGGGAGGGGTTAATGTATGCCTGGTGCTTACTGACGTGTGTGGGGGGAGGTGACTGAGTGACACAGGGACAGATCGCAGGTTCAGCTATGCTGAACCCTGCAATCTGTCACTGTCTGTCACTTAGGAGATCCGCCCGCTCTGTTTACACAAGCGGGCGGATCTCCAGACTCGATTCCCCGACGATCGGGGAAGAGCGGCGGCGATCGCCGCCGCTCCTCCCCTGGCCCGACTCCCGCTGTGACTGAATACAGCGGGAGAGAGCCTCCGGCGGCGCGCGCGCGCCGCCCACGAGGGGAGGAGTCCAGCGACGTAGGTCTACGTCGATGGACAGGAACTAACCACTTTGCCGCAGTACAGCTCCAGTGAGCGGTCAGCAAGTGGTTAAATACTCAGACCAGCCCATCTGGCGCCAACAACCATGCCACGTTCAAAGTCACTTAAATCTCCATTCTGATGCTCGGTTTGAACTTCAGCAAGTGGCCTTCACCATGTCTAGGTGCCTAAATGCATTGAGTTGCTGCTATGTGATTGGCTTATTATCAATTTGTGTTAGCAAGCTATTGAACAGGTGTACCTAATAAAGTATCCACCGGTGAGTGTATATACAGTATCTCACAAAAGTGAGTACACCCCTCACATTTTTGTAAATATTTTATTCTATCTTTTCATGTGACAACAATGAAGAAATGACACTTTGCTACAATGTAAAGTAGTGAGTGTACAGCTTGTATAACAGTGTAAATTTGCTGTCCCCTCAAAATAACTCAACACACAGCCATTAATGTCTAAACCACTGGCAACAAAAGTGAGTACACCCCTAAGTGAAAATGTCCACATTGGGCCCAAAGTGTCAATATTTTGTGTGACCACCATTATTTTCCAGCACTGCCTTAACCCTCTTGGGCATGGAGTTCACCAGAGCTTCACAGGTTGCCACTGGAGTCCTCTTCCACTCCTCCATGACAACATCACAGAGCTGGTGGATGTTAGAGACCTTGCGCTCCTCCACCTTCTGTTTGAGGATGCCCCACAGATGATCAATAGGGTTTAGGTCTGGAGACATGCTTGGCCAGTCCTTTACCTTTACCCTCAGCTTCTTTAGCAAGGCAGTGGTCGTCTTGGAGGTGTGTTTGGGGTCGTTATCATGTTATCATACTGCCCTGCGGCCCAGTCTCTGAAGGGAGGGTATCATGCTCTGCTTCAGTATATCACAGTACATGTTGGCATTAATGGTTCCCTCAATGATCTGTAGCTCCCCAGTGCCGGCAGCACTCATGCAGCCTGCGAACTTTGAACTGCGACTTTGCCGAAGTCGACTATATCCATTAAATTGTACATACAAGAGCTCCTCCTGTTGAAAAATGTGAAGGACCTCCCATTATATATGTAGACAGGGCTTTTTTTTTCTCAGAGAATAAGTGCAGGAACTCCCCCTTTCAGAGTTACCACTTGTTTCCACCCCCTACCCACCTCCCAGTACCGCCCCTTTTAGAGAATACAGAACCAAATAACATTGGTGGTACTAAGTAATCTGTATGGAATTTGTTAATCATAACAAGAAAAGCAGTAAAATAGATCCTCTGCACCAAACAACAATAGACACCCCCCCCCCCTCCCAGGCAACAATAGTTCCCCCCCATAGGTGTGCACACAGGGTGTGCCAGATGTGCCTGGGCACACCCTGATGACCCTGTGTGGCACAGATTTCCCCTGTTTAGACCCCTAATAGTTCACTAAAGCCCCCTAACGGGTCCCCAAAAAAAATCTTTGTTAGAAGAAAAATAAAAAAAGTACAGACACCGTCCACTGCCCGACTGACACCAATCTCTGCCCTAATGACACCATCAGTATATATACACATGCACACACACACAGAGTTGTATAAAGTACTCGAAACCCATACTTGAGTAGAAGTGGAAGTGCTCGATCAAAAAGTGACTTGAGTAGAAGTACTAAAGTATTCAACATTTTTTGTACTTAAGTATTGCAAGTAGTTTTTTAAAAAATTTTGCTACTCAAGTACTGAAAGTAAAAGTACAAGTACTGTGTTATGTAGTTATTAAAGAAAGAAGTCAAAAGTTTGAACATCATATTGTTTTTATTATTTCAAATGCAGCTTTTATTTATACATACAGTAGCATTTATTTTCATATGCGCTGATAATACACATGTTTTGAGCTTCATGAAACCTGCCATCTACTGTTCTGGCAGTGGTAATTTTTATAATTGTAACGAGTAACTATGCAGCACAAAAATAAAATATCGGAGTAGAAGTATTGAAATCATTGAAAAAATGTAGTGAAGTAAAAGTGGAAGTAGGAGAAAAAAATTCTACTCTAGGAAAGTACAGATACCGCCTTTCGGTACTTAAGTACAGTAGTGAAGTAGTTCTACTTAGTTACTATACATCTCTGCACACACATATGTGCACACCTATGGATCCCTCCCTGCAACCATGAACCACCCAAACAAAATACCCCCCCCCCAGCAACAATAGACTCCCGACAGCAACAACAGATCCAACAAAATACCCCCCCCCCCTGCAAACATAGATTCCTTCCAGAGACAATAGACCCCCCAGCAGCAACAATAGACCTCCCCAGCAACACTAAATCCCTCCCCCACAAAAAGAGATCCCCTCAAGTAAGAAAAGATCCCCCAGCAGCCAGCATCAATAGACACTGTGGCATTAAATACATTCAGTGCTGGAGATGCTGGAAAATGTGTTTACCTGCATTCCCACTGCAAAAAAGCCCTGGATGTAGATGTTGGGGGTCCTCCCAAAAATAAAAAGAGATGTTCCAATCTGCCTGCTTTTCCAACACAATTTATCTACTGTTTTCTCACAGTTTTTTTTAAAGCTGCATTCTTTAATCACTTAACCTCCAGAAGATTTACCCCCCCCCTTCATGACCAGGCCATTTTTTGCGATACGGCACTGCTTTACTTTAACTGACAATTGCATGGTCATGCAACACTGTACCCAAATAAAATTTATATTCTTTTTTCCCCTACAAATAGAGCTTTCTTTTGGTGGTATTTGATCACCTCTGCGATTTTTATTTTATTATTATATTTTTTATTTATTTTATTATTTTAAAGACTGAAAATTATGGGAAAAAAAACAATATTTTTACTTTCTGCTATAAAACATACCCAATAAAAATTTTTTAGGCCAACACATATTCTGCTACATATTTTTGATATAAAAAAAAAAAACAAAATCCCAATAAGTTTATATTGATTGATTTGTGCAAAATGTATAGCATCTACAAACTATAAGATCTTTTTATTTTTTTCTAGTAATCGGCAATTGGTGACCTACAACGGGACTGCAATATTGCGACGGATCGTCAGACAATAAATGACACTTTTGACACTTTTTGGGAACCAGTGACACTAATACAGTGATCAGTGCTAAAAGTATGCACTGTTTCTGTACTAATGGCACTGGCTGGGAAGGGGTTTTCTTCTGGGACAATCAAAGGGTTAAATGTGTGCCTAGCCAGTGTTTTACTGTAGTGGTGGAGGTGCTTTTACTAGGGGAAGACATGGATCCTAGTACCTGCTTTGCAGAGACACAGGATCCATGCCTTCCCTCTTGCCAGTACAGCGATTTGTCTCTGTGGGAGGATGGGCGGGTGCCAGCAGACATTGAGTCTGTGGTACCCACCGATAGGCTTCCGCTGTGTGCAATCTTAGTGGCGCACAGGCGCGCCCCCTTACTTTAAGTGGTTAAAGTTACATTTTAGGCCAAAATTATAAATGGGCAAACAGGCAGAAATTTAAATGCAGAAGAAAAATATTTTGTCTATTGTGCATTAACCACTTAACCACAATATTTGTAGCTGCTGATTTTTAATTTTTTTTCCTGGGGGTCGGAACTCCTCTTTAAAGTGGAACTGCACTACATCTGAGCACCACAAACCAAAAAGATTATTTTATTCATTTATAATATTCAAAGCAATCTCCCACACCCATCCATGTCTCCATACTTTATTTTGCTAAAAAATCATTTTGAAAAACACCCCCCCCCCCCTAGCATTTCTGTTCATGGCCATCTTGAGTAAGGGCAGATGATTCATGTATCATTTACTTCCTGGAATCCATCTGCTCTTAGCTCAGGCATAGGCTGAGCTCAGTGCCATCTTAAGAGTGTTAAAGGCCCCCGGGCAATGCAGTGCACTGGGGCCCTGCCTACCCAATCACCCACGAGAAAAAAAAAATGCAAATTATCGATAAGGCGATAATTATTGGTATAGCAGTGCCAGGGTAATGACAGCTTCCAAGTTGGGCGGCTGGGTCCGGTGGACACACACACGGACGGGAGTCAGACTCAACTGTCCTGTGTGTGCCTGTTCCCGTGGAGGTGGACAGGCATTCCTGCAGTATTAGGCTCCCCCTTCACGGCCCAAGTGGCCTGACAGCAGCGCAGGGCCGACAGGTGCTTGCCATCTGCTAAGTTCGGCGGCGGGATGCACACGGGAATCGGGACTAATGCTTTGCAAGGGCTGGGTCGCTGGGGAGGTAGGGCCCCCCGGGCAAGTGGGGCCCCTGGGCAACTGCCCAGTGTGCCCATTCGGTAAGATGGCCCTGGCTGAGCTGAGATCCCTCCCTCCTCTCCTGAAGACCCCTGGGAGGTATGACATCATTTGCCTAGGCATGGAAACCAGGAAGTAACTGAAGAAATGCCAAAAAAAAAAAAAGGTTTAAAACAAGCAAACATAATATACTTTTCTATCGATTTACTAATGCTTGCAGCAAAAGGATTAAAAATGATCCATGTTGATTGAGAGAGTGAAGTTCCACTGTAAGGATGTAAGAATGAATACAGAGCTGCATTCATTGTATATGTTATACTGTATCTGACATGATTTCAGCTTTAGAGCCGGTTCACATATATACGATGACAGACATTGCATGTGGTTTGGAGCGCACTGCTCTGCAAATCACAAATCACATGCTATGTCTGTGCGATGCGAATTCAGCCATACAGATTGTATGGCTGAATTCTCATGGCATTCGGACACAACTCGCACAGGACCCTTTATTGGGTCTGCCCCAGAAACAGATCGCATTTGGTGTTCACACCTATGCGATCCGATTCATGTCCGAACTGACAGTTCGCACTGCGATATGTGAACTGATCTGGGGGTGTTGTTAACTTTGTATTGACACTCCCAGCGATTCGCATATGGCAGTGTGAACTGCCTGCGAGTTGAATGTGATGTGGGAACCCGCAGTGGATTCCCAGGGTTCCCGCATCGCATATATGTGAACCAAGACTTAAACTTTGTATTTTAGCCTAAAACAAACACTATTTTTTGAGTAATATGGTGAGAACTGAATGCATTAAACCATTTTTCTTTTTCTTACAGAATGAAGAATAAATTTTGGTACTTTGAGTTCGGTACATCTGAAACCTTCTCCGCAACGTGCAAAAAACTGCATGAAGCAATCGAGCTAGAAGTAAGTCATTGGTGACTTTAAGTCATTTATCGTCATTTACAACCAGTACATTGTGTGGGGTAGAATTTTCAAAATATATAAGATTTTAAGAATATATACTTTTCAAAGGAGAAGTTAATGTGTGTATCTGATAGCGCTCGTTCACACTTGCTTTGGTCTCTGAGGAGTGTTCAGGTTGTTCTTCAGAGAGCATTGGGCAGGCGGTTAGGAGGCGCCTGCTTTAACCCCCTGATCCACACACTAGCGTGCCAAAGCCTCATGTATTGCATGCGCTTGCGGGGAGCTTGAACAGAGGTCCCATTTACTTGAATGGGTCACACTTGTCAGATGCTACACTCAGGGCCGCCATCAGGGGGGGTACAGGCAGTGGCGTATTTAGGTTTTGTGCTGCCCTAGGCCTGACTAAACTTGTGCACCCCCTAATTTATATATGACCCACCCCTTCCTGTAAAGGCCACACCACTTCCTGTTTATGACCCGCCCTGTCATCTGTAAACCACAGTCAGTGCACAATTAGTGCAGCCTCATCAGTTCCCATAAGTTCAGCCTCATCAATGCCTATCAGTGCAGCCTCATTAGTGCCCATCATTGCAGTTTATCAGTACCCACCATTGCCGCCTCATCAGTGGCCATCAGAGCAGCATATTAGTGCCCATCAGTACAGCCTATTAGCGCCCATCAGTGCAACATATGAATGTCCATCAGTGCCTGGGGGCAGAGGAGAGTAGGCAGAGCATTTGGCTGCAGTGCCACACTTATTAGCATTGGCGGCCATCTGGCCAGTTGTATTAAGTGTGGTAGACAGCCTGCGGTCTGTCCGAATGTCCTGACCGGCCAGTATTATCATACTGGTAGGTAGCAGTGTAACCGCTTTATGGGGGTACCAGACTGATTTGCCTCCTGGACCCTGCCCTCCAGCCCAGTTCACCACATAAGACTGGCACTATACAAAAAGTGTAGCGCAAGCCGGCGGGGACCCTTTTCGTGTCGGGAGGAGGCTGTTTTTTTTTTTTTTCATGCAGGGTGCAGCTTTCTGCTGCCCCCCCTGCAAAGTGCCGCCCTAGGCCTGGGCCTTGTTGGCCTAGGCCAAGATACAGCACTGGGTACAGGTGATACACCTGTATGGGGCCTGAGCATCAAGAGGGTCCCAGGCTCTGGCAACCAGGAAGTGTGCACAGTGCAAGAGAAAGGAGATGGGATGGAGGAGAAAGGATTGAAGGAGGAGGACATGGGATGGAGGAGATGAGACTACAGGAGGAGGACATTGGATGGAGGAGATGAGACTGCAGGAGGAGGACATGGGATGTGGGAGATGGGATGGAGGAGGACATGGAATGGAGGAGATGAGACTGCAGGAGGAGGACATGGGATTGGGTAGATGGGATGGAGAAGGAGGAGGGCATGGGATGGAGGAGGACATGTAATGGAGGAGATGAGACTACAGGAGGAGGACATAGGATGGGGGAGATGGGATGGAGGAGGACATGGGATGGAGGAGATGAGACTGCAGGAGGAGGACATGGGATTGGGTAGATGGGATGGAGAAGGAGGAGGGCATGGGATGGAGGAGGACATGGGATGGGGAAGGACATGGGATGGGACTTGGTAGCATGGGCATCCGCAGGTAGGGGCAAGGGGGGACAAATGCCCCCCCCCCTGGAATCTTAACTTCCCATTTCAAGTGGTTGTTAAGCCACTTTATACCATCTTGTCTGGTCTGTTTAATAATCCTGTGTGTCTGTGTTTTAAAAAGGAAAAGCCATTCTTTACCAGTTTTCAGAGGGCCGAGCATCGCTCACGTGACCCGTCAGCTCTCTCCTCTCCCCATCTGACAGCTGCCTGCAGTGGGTGGGGCCAAGGATTCCTCACTGATGTCAGTCGGGAGGGGAGGAGGAGGGGAGGGGGAGAGGAGGAGAGAGGCGGCGGGTCATGTGAGCGGTGAGTGGCACTCTGAAAATTTGTAAAGAATAGCTTATTTTTATAAAACACAGACAAAGGGGCACACAGGATTACTAAACAGACTGTAGACAGGATATGAAACTACAGGAGCAGGAGAGGAGGGGGGGGGGGGCAGGCACTGACACAGGAGCAGGAGAGGAGGGGGTGCAGGCACTGACACAGGAGCAGGAGAGGGGGGGGGGAGCAGGCACTGACACAGGAGCAGACGGGGAGGGAGAGAGGGGGAGAGAGGACAGGAGAGCTACGGATGACGGAGGCGCGTAGAATGACCACAGTGTCAGGGCTCAGCAGCCATGATGTACCGTGGTCAGTTTACAAAGGGGAGGACACAGCCAGGCAGGATCAGCCAGGTATTTTAGGTGATAGAAGGGGCCAAATTACACAAAAAAAGCACTGTGCTGTAAAACATGCTTTAAATGAACAGGATTATTATTATTTTTTTAAGGTTAACAAATGCTTTAAAAATAAATGCTACTGTTTGCTCTTTAAAAA
This sequence comes from Pelophylax lessonae, assembly GCF_965119305.1. Lineage (NCBI taxonomy): Eukaryota > Metazoa > Chordata > Amphibia > Anura > Ranidae > Pelophylax > Pelophylax lessonae. The sequence goes on from NC_138772.1 coordinate 38,221,897, forward strand.
TAATACTCAAAATGAGCATAATGACTAAGCCCCTCCCCTTCATGTCATTGTTGAAAAGGGGCGGAGCATGGGTGACCTTAAAATGATGCCCCCCCCCCCCCTGGAAAAAGTGATGCGGACGCCCATGCTTGGTAGGACAGACAGTGGGTGACCTGGGGAATGTCGAAGGTCAGGTCCAGGGGGGGCCCAGGCCTAAAGCTGTGTAAGGGGCCCCAAAATTTCTGATGGCTGCCCTGCCTTCACTCACCAAAAGTGACAGGGAGCATAATTCATTCCACGGCCATGACGCAAAGAAATGTGGTTGTAGTATGCGTACACTCTCAGCCACTGCCTCTGCAACTAAAGAGAGAGAGGTTGAGAGCAGTAAAAATGTGGATCAACTGTGCAGTGAACAATGAAGAGGAGAAAGCAAATAAACCTTCTCCCACAAACACATATCCTCTAAATAATCCTAAATATGGGAGTAGTGAAAGGAATTGCAACAATAAATATAATAAATAATATAGATTATTAAATACAAAAATAGAAATATATACACCCAAGTGAAATGGCCAACAAAGGCCAATAAAGTGCAATAGACAAAAGTGCAAATGGCAAAAAAATCAGCAATACAAATTTATGATAAAAAAAGTCCATAGTCTTGACATAATCCCAATGGGTTGATAAATGAAGAAATGGAAAGTGGAGTAATGCTAATCCCAAAGGAGATGTAGAACACTAATTCATGCAGGGAGTGAAGGACAGGATCACCACACCACATGCTGCACGGGGGCTGTGGATCAAACTCACCAGATGAAATGGATCCTCTCTTGCCTTACGGCAGGGGGATCATTCAGGCTCAGGTGGTCTCCGTGACCAAGATATCTGTGGAGCATGGATGCGTCCTCCCTTTCCTCCTTCCTCTCGTGTCTTGAATGTCTCGGTACATATGAAGAAAAGAGAGGGTCCTCATTGTGACTTCCGTAAAAATCACTTTTTTTTTTTTCTTTTAAATCCAAAGGCAAACTTGGTACAAACAGATAAAAGGTATGTGTATAAAAAACTCCCAATCGGAGTATAACAGAAACCGCAGCCTCCGTTAAAATTGTGTCCCGAGGGTATGGATGGAGGATGCGTTCCACCTACCACTTCCGCCATGAAGCCACATGATCAACGTGTGTTCCAAATTGACGCGTTTCGTCACAAGGTGTGACGTCTTCCATTTGTGACACAGTTTTAACGGAGGCTGCGGTTTCTTAGGAAAAAGGTACTTTTTTTTAATTAAAATAATTACAGTGCCGTCTTCCATATACAGAGAAAGAAGGGACAATGTAAATTGAACATTGTGTGTTTAGTATCACTTTGTGGGTTTTCAGTGAAGGGTACTGTTTATGCTATAGCACACAAAGCCGTTTTAAAAAATGGTGGCCTTCCAACCTTGTGGTAACAGCTTAGTGAAGGCACTTTTCTGTTTCACCCTGACAGTGCCCCTGTGCACAAAGTCAACTGAATAAACACATGGTTTGACCAGTTTGGTGTAGGGAAACCCAAGTGTCCTGCTCAGAGCCCTGACCTCAACCCTACTGAATGCTTTTGGGATGACTTGGAAAACGGATTGCGAGCCAGGTCCAACATCATCAGTACCTGACCTCACAATGCTTTTTTGGTTAAAAGGGCACACATTGTCACAGTTACACTCCATAATCCCATGGAAGCTTTACCAGAAGAGTGGAGGCTGTTATAGCCACAAAGTGGGGTGGATTCCTTATTAATGCCCATGGTTTTGGAATGGGATGTTCCACAAACTCATATAGGTGTGAGAGTTTACAGACTTTTGATTGTATAGTGTACAATACCTCTCTGAGATACCATAAGTGCCCAATTTCTTAAATAGCCACTCTAGCTAGGAGTAGGAGTGGCTCATCAAATTTAGTACTGCCTGGCTTTGCCCTGCTAGTGTGTAATTGATAGATGGCACTGCTTTCCTTTAGGCTGGGTTCACACTATTGTGAATTGGATGTGGGTTTCCCTGCATCCAATTGGCATGTCAGGAGATTTAGACCGGCTCTCTATGGAGCCAGTTCACATATCTCTGGAGCGGCAAATTGCTTGTGCGTCTTATGGTCCATTTTAGGTCCAAATTCCACCAAAAATTCAGACTAAAATCGGACCTGAAATGGTGAACATGGGCGCCTCGGGCCCCTGCTGTGAGCCGCTCTGTGAGGCATTGTGAACCCGGCCTTAATTTCCATAATTTCATCCTGATTGCTTACTCCTACCAGCTGTTAGGGAGTGTCCCTGATAATAGAGGGGCAATAGGGCTGGAGCATGAATATATTGGCACTTTTCCACTGCAAGTACCGGCTCGGCTCTACTCGGCCCTGCTTGGCCCGGTTTGCTTTTCCACTGCTGGTACTGCATGGTACGGTGTTGGAACGGTTCGCTACGGTAGGTATGGTTTGCATTTCCACTAAAGTAGTACTAAAGTTAAGTGGGTGGGATAACAACGATTCTCTGACCAATCATTGGCTAGTTGTGACTGCATGCAAAGGATTGTGGGATATGGTACCAGGTATGGTACCTCTTGGAACCACAATCGAGGTGGTACTGTTTTTGAGAGCCGTACCGTTCGGTTCCATGCAGTGGAAAAGCGCCGCCGTACCGTTCCTACACCGTACCATGTGGTACCAGCAGTGGAAAAGCACAAAAGCGAGCCGAACCGTTCAGTTCCATGCAGTGGAAAAGCGCCTTATGTGTCCTACCCCAAGTGACAAACCACTTGGAGTTTTCTTACCAGTGGGGCATGCTGTGGAAGGGTATAAGTATTTGGATTAACCTTGGTGAGAGGGTTTTTCTCCCCCAGGAGGAGTTCCATGAGTGTTGCTATCCTCCTAGGCTTATTGGCTTGGAAGGGCTACACATGTTTAAAGGCCAATCCTGGGTCAAGGTCCAGAGCTGTACTGTCCAGAATGGAGGAAGCCATGTTCAAGCTGGTATATCAGGATCTCTGCTGAAGGAGGTGTCTTAAATAGCTGTGAGCAGCTGGAGCCCTTAAGGGAGTAGTAACTCATTGGAGAATTGATAGAGCCCTCTACTCACTGGCTAAGGTACTACTTAAAGTGTTACTAAACCCACAGCACCTTGTGTAAAAAGGCTGTTTGATCCTGTATGCACAGATCCTTGCCTTCCTCCACTGTCCTCAATCTATCTCCTGACAGAACAGAGCCTTGGGGGCACGCTGCACATGCTCAGTTTGGTGTGTGTATAGCTAGAGAGGTTTTATTTATTTATTTATTTTTTTTGGGGGGGGGGGTACATTTGATCAGCACAGGGCCAACCAGCACTGTCCACACAGAGGGCCATGGGTCATGCGGCCTCATAGGACAGTCACAGTAGAATGAATACTCTTCCTCCAAGCTTTAACCAGTGCTCAGCCAGACACTGATAGAATTCACAAGACTGCTATATAGTGCTGCTGAGAAAAGGTATTTAGCAGTCTATATTTACTAAAATTATTGCCTTTCCATGTTCTGTGTACTGTTTAGTAACATTTTAATTACAGAAATGCCAGACTTTTCTTAAAGCGGAAGAATAGTTACCTAAAGAAAAAAAAAAAATCTCCCTTCAAGGTAAAGTCATAATGTACTAGTATGCATCACATACTAGCATATTATGAAAGACTTGAAATTAAGTCCTCCTGTCACCGCTGACAGGGATTCCATCTTTGTCTGGTCTTCCTTCTAGGTTGGCGGGCTCTGGCCCTTTGAATGGCCAAGCCTCGATGACGTCACACATGCATGCGTGCGGGAGTCACTGTTTACGGATCAGGGTTCTGAAGGAAAGCACGGGTATGCTGTTCCCTCAGAGCGCATGCGCCAGTGACGTCACCGGCTGCAGAGACACTCAATATCTCCTAAAATATAGGAGATATTCCTTGTACCTACAGGTAAGCTTTATTATAAGCTTACCTGTAGGTAGAAGTGTCCAGTGGGACTTAGCTACCACGTTAAAGCTTTGTGAAGCTGAGAGTAGAAACTGGTCTCTGATCGAAACTCTGCTCTGGGTATCTGTTGCTCTAAACCCTTCCTCCGTTTCGATCAATTGCTGTCAAATAAATACAATTTATTTGTTAAAGTTGACAAGCTCCCAATATCTTTTGTTCGCCACAGATTCAGCCCTGGAGCGAAATGCTAGCCCCCCCCCCCCGTCTCTGGGGGTCGCTAACAGGGCTGCTGTAAGAAACCACGGGGCCCCATACAGCCAACCTGACAGGGCCCCCACCCAAATAAATACAGTTTGCTATGCATCAGTTATGAATGAGCCCAGTAAAGCCTCGTACACACGCACCGATTGTTGGCCGTGAATTTTCGGCCAACGTCCGATCGGCCGATTGTCGGCTTGTTAGTATGATGCTTCCGACAACCGCCTGCGACTTTTCGGCCGAACAAAATCTGGTGTGCATGCTATAAAATTTTTGTTAGCCGTCACCAGAACGGCCGATTGTTCCTCAGTCAGTACAGATTTCGGCAGACAAAAATGTGATGAGCAAGACTGGGCATGCTCAGAGAAGAAAAAACACACGGAAAGTAAACCAGAACATGACATCACTTCTGCAGTTGGTTGTTGTTGGCCGACAAAATTTGTGTGCAGTCTAGAGCACATTTCAACCAACACAACAACACTGGACAAAAGACAGCCGATCGGTCAGCCAAAAATCGATGCGTGTGTACGAGGCTTTAGTGATCGGACCAATCACTCATTGTGTTCATTCAGGAAAGAAAGGGGTTGGTAAATAGGACATAGTTATTGGACTCTTCCCCCACTCTCCATCCTGAAGAATCCTATTGTGTGGATGGCGGTAAGGAGAGGAGGGAAGCCGACAGCACTGCCAGGGTAGGGGAGGCACACAGGGGGCCTGGCAGGTAAAAAATTATGGTACACAGGGAGTCTGATCAGTGAGGCGGGGGGGGGGGGTCAATTACTGGAACGATCCCCTGTATGGCTCTCTGCAGAAGCTGAAAGCCAGTAGGATGGAGAGGAGAAGAAGCCAGCTTTAAGCTGCTGCAAAGAGAGTCATACAGGGATCAGTTTCAGTAATTACCCCCCTGCCGTGCCAATCACCCTCCCTGCCTACATTGAATCCTCCTTGCTGCTTGGGCCCCCCTGCTGAACTGGGTCCCATACAGGAGGACTGGTGGTACCTCCTTATCTACGGCCCCAGTCCCTAATATGCCTCTGTGGATCAGGGTAATGCTACACTGGCAAAATTCCCTGCTCCTTTTAGTTTTGCCCCTTATATTGCATTGTCCGTAATGTGAGATAAATGAAAACCAGTGATATTCTGCTGTAATAACCATGACCTGGTGAGAGAAGCTGGGAGCTCAGACGAAGAGGTCTTGTCACTGCGGTACTTGAACGCTATAAATAGGTGATGAGTCATTTAAACTGTCAGTTGAAACCCAAGAAGTGAAATACCAGTTTAGGATACAATCTTTAATGCAGTGTTTCTTAACATTAATAAAATTTGTAATGCTTTATAAAGGCCACTGTTCTCCAAGCAAGTACTCACTATTTTAAGTCACTTAATCGGGCACCCCTTGACATATAGACAATTATTAATAATATACACTCACCGGCTACTTTATTAGGTACACCTGTTCAATTGCTTGGTAACACAAATTGCTAATCAGACAATCATGTGGCAGCAACTCAATGCATTTAGGCATCTAGACGTGGGGACGACTTACTGAAGTTCAAACTGAGCATCAGAATGTGGAAGAAAGGGGATTTAGGTGACGTTGAACATGGCATGGTTGTTGGTTCCAGAAGGTCTGGTTGTTGGTTCCAGGCTGGTCTGAGGAATCTATGGGATTTTCACACACAACCATCCCTCGGGTTTACAGAGAATGGACCGAAAAAGAGAAAATATCCAGTGGTGGGAATGTCTTTTTGATGTCAGAGGTCAGAGGAGAATGGGCAGACTGGTTCCAGTTGATAGAAAGGCAACAGTAACTCAACCACTTGTTACAACCAACGTAGGCAGAATACCATCTCTGAATGCACAAAACATCGAACCTTGAAGCAGATGGGTTACCACACCAGGTGACACTCCACTCCGACTCCACTGAGATTACAATTCACGCAGGCTCACCAAAATTGGACAATAGAAGATTGGAAAAACGCTGCCTGGTCTGATGAGAATGGATTTCAGCTGCGATATTCAGATGGCAGGGTCAGATTTTATCATAAACAACATGAAAGCATGTATCCATTCTGCCTTGTATCAACGGTTCAGGTTGGTGGTGGCGTAATGGTGTGGGGGGATATATTCTTGGTACACTTTGGGCTCCTTAGCACCAATTACGCTTTATGACTACAGTGTCCCCATCTTCTGATGGCTCCTTCCAGCAGGATAATGCACCATGTCACAAAGCTCAAATCATCTCACCACTGGTTTCTTCACCATGACAATGAGGTCACTGTACTCTAATGGCCTCCACACTCACCAGATCTCAATCCAATAGAGCACCTTTGCGTGATGCTATCGTGTCACTATGGACCAAAATCTCTGAGGAATGTTTCCAACACCTTGTTGAATCAATGCCATGAAGAATGAAGGCAATTCTGAAGGCAAAAAGGGGTCCAATTGGGTACTAGCAAGGTGTACCTAATAAAGTGGCCGGTGAGTGTATAATACATGTTGTTGGCACCTTATTATTAAAAAAAAAAAATCTAAATTATCATCATAAATTGACTTTAGTCCTTGTTCACACATATGCCTCAAAACATTAGAATGTACCAACATGCATATTACTTGATATCCCATAGTTTTCAATGAGTCTGGTTGACATAGTAGCATTGTGGTGGGTGATAGAAAATAGGTCAGGTACAACTTTGTATGCACAAATTCACATTCAAGGCCCATAAAGGTCACTTAGAGCAAACGGAAAATGTGTTTTCATGTGCTGCACATGCATGGTTACCGAGATCTGTCTCTGGCAACAAGCCATGTCCTCTTGGCCTACTGTAGTTACATTTGGAAATTTATAAGTTGGTAAGGCACTAGGGGTAAGTCATGGCAGGATTATCTCCAGGTGCCGGTTTAGTGTTCCTTATATCCAATGATTCCTCAGCCCTGCAGCACTCTGGTATGCTAAAGCCCTGCATTTCCTTCACAATCTCTTGCACCACCCTGCTGCTTCATCATTATGATAAACACAAGGGTGAATGGGGAACTGGATACAGATTATCTAAGGGTCAATTAAATTGTCAATGGGCACACAAGCTCGGGTTCGGCAGCACTCCATAAAACCGGAGCTCCCTTTAGGAACAAGAGAAGGACCCAAATAAACATAGTCCAATGAAAGCACCAAACATCCAAGAATCCAAGGTTTTTAATGATAAAATTAATTTATAGCAGAAAAAATCTATGTTTGCCCCCAATATACATACTGTTTTTTTCTGCTATAAATTATTTTTATAATTGAAGACCTTGGATTCTGGAATTGGTGCGTTCATTGGACTATGTGTATCATCATTGTGATAGGCAGTCTCACCTGCCAATAGGGCAGATCTAACTGGATACTAGGGAGTATCTTACTTGTTTCATGGATACTGGGGAGAAAGTTGTGTGCACTGGAGTGCAAATCTCACTGGTGACATGGATACTGGGGAGTGAGTTGTGTGCACTGGAGTGCAAATCTCACTGGTGACATGGATACTGGGGAGTGAGTTGTGTGCACTAGGGTGCAAATCTCACTGGTGACATGGATACTGGAGAGTGAGTTGTGTGCACTGGAGTGCAAATCTCACTGGTGACATGGATACTGGGGAGTGAGTTGTGTGCACTGGGGTGCAGATCTCACTGGTGACATGGATACTGGGGAGTGAGTTGTGTGCACCGGGGTGCAGATCTCACTGGTGACATGGATACTGGGGAGTGAGTTGTGTGCACCGGGGTGCAGATCTCACTAGTGACCTGGATACTGGGGAGTGAGTTGTGTGCACTGGGGTGCAGATCTCACTGGTGACATGGATACTGGGGAGTAAGTTGTGTGCACTGGGGTGCAGATCTCACTGGTGACATGGATACTGGGGAGTGAGTTGTGTGCACTGGGGTGCAGATCTCACTGGTGACATGGATACTGGGGAGTGAGTTGTGTGCACCGGGGTGCAGATCTCACTGGTGACATGGATACTGGGGAGTGAGTTGTGTGCACTGGGGTGCAGATCTCACTGGTGACATGGATACTGGGGAGTGAGTTGTGTGCACTGGGGTGCAGATCTCACTGGTGACATGGATACTGGGGTGTGAGTTGTGTGCACTGGGGTGCAAATCTCACTGGTGACATGGATACTGGGGAGTGAGTTGTGTGCACTGGGGTGCAGATCTCACTGGTGACATGGATACTGGGGAGTGAGTTGTGTGCACTGGGGTGCAGATCTCACTGGTGACATGGATACTGGGGAGTGAGTTGTCTGCACTGGGGTGCAGATCTCACTGGTGACATGGATACTGGGGAGTGAGTTGTGTGCACTGGGGTGCAGATCTCACTGGTGACATGGATACTGGGGAGTGAGTTGTGTGCACTGGGGTGCAGATCTCAGATAGAGATTGTGGTGAGGGTTAGTGACAGGTTCAAAAAGGCACCAACATCCCTAAATAGAAAGTATATGCAGGAAAGTTTTTTTATGGGATTTTAACGGTGACATAAACACAGTGAAGCCAGATAGTGTATATATTAAAAAGACACATTTTATTAATACATTATTAAAAATATATTTCTATATATACCAAAAAGATAGAAGTTTAAAAATAGGCAACTTGTCTCTTTTAGTTCGGTTCCTGAGTGTATTTTCAAAAACGTCGGTACGGAAGTGGTACTTATCCCGACATGTTTCGCCACTGAGGGCTTCCTCAGGGGATTTAATAGTCACTATTCAAAAAACACAAAATACATCATCATAATATACAGAAATTGGTCAAATAACAAAATACAAGTACATACAGTATCTCACAAAAGAGAGTACGCCCCTCACATTTTTGTAAATATTTTATTATTTCTTTTCATGCGACAACACTGAAGAAATGACTCTTTGTAAAGTAGTGAGTGTACAGCTTGTATAACAGTGTAAATTTGCTGTCCCCTCAAAATAACTCAACACACAGCCATTAATGTCTAAACCGCTGGCGACAAAAGTGAGTACACCCCTAAGTGAAAATGTCCAATTTGGGCCCAATTAGCCATCTTCTCTCCCTGGTGTCATGTGGCTCATTAGTGTTAAAAGGTCTCAAGTGTGAATGGGGAGCAGGTGTGTTAAATTTGGTGTTATCGCTCTCACTCTCTCATACTGGTCACTGGAAATTCAACATGGCACCTCATAGCAAAGAACTCTGTGAGGATCTGAAAAAAGAATTGAGGGTGTCTGGATATATAGAAGAATACAAACAAATATTTATGAATATCACAACAGTAATGTGGTCAGCAAAAAGCCAGTGGATATCATAAATATAAGTGAATACATTAAAATACAATCATATGTGGCTGGGTGATTTCATAAATAGATGGATAAATAAATAAATACTGGTGAATAAATACACACTATAGTGCAATAGTAAAGTGACTAAGTGCAAATAGTGATAAATTGAGTCACAAAATGAATACATAATTGGATGAATAAATCAAATAAAACAGTAGTGAATCATCAAGATGTTCCAGTAAACTAAAAAGTCCTTGGATCCATGCAGATATGTGAATATATAAAAACTAAGTGAAGTATCAGTGAACGTGCTGTTCCCAAATAAATGTAATGTTGCGATATTCATTTATATTTGTTTGTATTCTTCTATATATCCAGACACCCTCATTTTTTGCCCTAACACAATTCAAACACTTCCTTTATATCTATTAGTTTATCTCCCGAGGCAGCGCCACCATCCCTCCTATTTTTTCTATAGTGAGAGTGAGAGTTAGTGGACAGGGACTAGCGCACATAGTGAGTGAGAAAGGGGGGTGCCAAGTTGAGATCCTGAAGAGTAACTTTAAAAGGAGCATATCCAGCTATCTTCACTTCTGTGGCAAGGTAAAGCAGTGGCCTTGCTGCATACACTATAGCTAGTTGTCCTCAACATGGGTAACCCAGGGTCCTCAACAACCCAGGGAAATCCAATCTCAGCAGCTCTCTAGGGGGCAGTGCTACATATATATATATATATATATATATATATATATATATATATATATTACCTATTTAGTTTTTTTGTGGTTTGATATAGTGGTGAAAATTTTGAGTGCCCCCCTAGTTTTGACTGTGGTGTCTTATGTGCCCCCCCCATATATTGTAAAAATGTATGTGCCTGGGTTGGTAGGTGACTAGTAGGGAAGGAGAAGGGGGGGGGAGGGGGAATGGATATGAGGGGAATAATTCTACCAAACCCTGGGAAGTTGGGGATTTAATTGTGCCATATTTCACAAAGTAGAATCCAAAATGAAAGAGAAAAATATAAACAGAAATATTATTTATTTAATGACAATAACAGATGCATTATGTATACATATATATTTTCTTTAACAATCATATCCATAAAACAATAAATGTCTGAAATATATCACATAACAAAGCTCATGGATCGACGCGTTTCGCTACAATAGCTTCCTCAGGATCCGCATATCATGTGTAAACAGACAATCAAAATGTCATGATATCTAAAATGAAACAATGCAATTCAGTATATAGCATATATAATACTTCAAAATAAACATTAATCGTGCCCAGAATAAATCAATTCACCATAACAGAAGTCAGAAAAGAAGGGGAAAAAAAAGGGTGGGAATCGAAAATAAATAAATAGATAAATCAATAAATAAATAATATATAATGGGGATGTGAGGAGTCGGCCTGCAGCGGATCAAAGGGGGGGGGGGGGGGGAGGACTTCAAACAAGTTGAAGGACTGGAGAGGAAAAAGGATCAGCTTTGTTTTTTTGTGGTTTGATATAGTGGTGAAAGTTTTGAGTGCCCCCTAGTTTTGACTGTGGTGTCTCATGTGCCCCTCCCCCCATATATTGTTTCTAGAGTCGCCACTGGGTGACATACTGGGGAATAAAGTGTGAAAAGCGATCCATCCTCCTGCCACTCCACCTCAGCCAATCAGAGGAAGCCCTGTATCAATAAAGAATACATGGCATCCTGTGAATGACTGAGCAGTGCTCAGCCAGGTTTGATTATGTTTAGAGAATGGAGCGGGAGTTCCCTGAACCATTGCCGGAACACAGCGCTGTAGACAAGAAACTTGGAGTTATGCTTTAACCCTTAAAAATGCCAAAACATTGCAGCACAACTGCGTGGATTACACTTGGTTGCAGGGCAGTTGCGGCACGGTCATTTATTAGGTCAAACTCGGCTGGGGTACCATCTGCTAAATACAAAATGCCATTTAACTTTTTTTTTTTTTGGAAAGCATCACAGCTGTGACATGGGTTCAGACCTGAGCAGCTGCATTTCTGTGTTTAGGTGGGCAGTAGTAGTGATAGTAGCACCATGGTAAAACCGCTTGCTTTTACCACCTCCCTGGCTGCCTGTATGAATGAACCCTAAGGCAGCACTGCCAAGCTCAGTGTTAGTGGGTCCAGATGGAACTTTTACACAGTCATCATCACTTTGCCCGAAAATCTGTGGTATTGGGGGGCCACAGGTTTATCACACCAGTTCTACAAATAATTGGCCAGTATCTGTTGTCAATGTGTGTAGCACAGTTAACACAGCAAAAGAGGCCACATTTTTGCAGGACTAAAATACAATCTTAGTATTTTATCTAAGTATACTGTTAAATAACACCCCGCTTCAATATGTGCTATTGGGGGGCCACTGGTCTATCACACCAGTTGTTCAAAAAATTGGCCAGTGAGTTTGGCACTGTGTGTACCAGACTTCACGCAGCAAAAGAGGCAATATTGTTGCAGGACACAAATACACTTGAAAAAGTTTACTCAGATAACACCCCACTTTAATATGTGGCATTGGGGGGGGAGCATTGGTGTAGCACACCAGTTCAAAAAATTGGGCAGTGAGTTTTTGCGCTGTGTGTACCAGACTTCACTCAGCAAACTAGGCAATATTGTTGCATGACACAAATACACTTGAAAAAGTTTACTCAGATAACACCCCACTTCAATATGTGGCATGGGGGGGGGGGGCAATTGGTCTATCACACCAGTTATAATACAGTGTTTTTAAGTATAGGGAATATAAGTGTTTTTGTCACTGTGTGTAGTGTTGCTGCAGAAACGCTCAGTCTCACCACCACACCTGTCACAATGCTGCACAGTGCACAATAATAGTACTAATCCACTATAATATGCTTTCTACAAAATATATTATACTGTGGATTACCCCCCCCCCCCCCATTTTAGTGCACTGCACAGTAATACCAAAAAATTTGCAGCCCTTTACATGACTTTTGTGGACATTAACAGATCAATTTGTGTGTGACTGCAGCCGATCTTTAACTGCCCCTACAGAAACCACTGGATACCTAGTAGGCCCTATAGTAAAGAGACTGTAATAGACCCTATGACAACATTGGAGCATTTTAAATGACTTTTGTGGACATTGACAAAGCGATTTCTGTGTGACTGCAGCCGATCTCTAACTGCCCCTACAGCAACCACAGGATACCTCTCCCTAAGCTCAAAAGATACTAGACCAATACCGAAATACCAGCCCTGAAAAGGACTTTTGTGGATCTTCACAGCGCTATATGTGTCTAGCAAACTCTCCATCATGAGCACAGCAGACCTCTCCCTACACTGGCAGAAAGCGGAATGTGAAATGGCCGCCAGATCGGGTCTATTTATAGGGTAGGGGGACTGTCCATGTGCTGGAATGTTTCAATTGGCTGTCCCGTTCCACCTGACGGCTGTGTCATGGGTCAAAGTTCTTCTGAATGAAAAAGAAAACAGAGGCGCAGACATATTCGCGAACATCGGCAAAAGTCAGACTTTTTGCTAATTTGCGAACAAGCAAAATTTGCCGCGAACCGACCGCCGGGCGAACCGCAAGGCCATCTCTACTATCATGTGTCCCAGAAGACTTCGGGAAGGAGAACTTCCACTTCCAATCACCTAAGGCGACTGAAACAGAAGTTGGAGGGGGTACCTGTCAAAATCAAGTACCTGCTTCCCCCCCTCCTCCACAAAAGCTCAGTTTCCCAAACAGGAGCCTGGAACTCTGCTTTAACCTCCCTGGCGGTTTTCCCAAGTGTGGCTCGGGGTTAATCTTCAGTACCAAAAGTTGTAACCCCGAGCCACACTCATGATTACCCCAGAATGTTACTCACCTTCCCTGCGATCCCCCACCGTCCTCCCCAGCATCCTCACACTCTCTCCCCGCTCTGTGCACGTCCGATTGCCGGCACTTGCCTTCCGGTTCCCTTCCCTGCGAGCGTTGCGACGCAGGGGGTGGAAACGGCAGCAAATTCAAAAGTGTAAATACACAAATGACATGATACAAAGCTGTGATCCTAACGGATTACACTGTATCATGCCATTTCACCCCAGAATTTCACCTGGTGACTTTTCCAGTGCCCTGCCTGTGCTTTTCCAGTGCTTTGTGCCTCGGAAATTTTGAACGACCATGGCGTCCAAAAAGTGTTTTTTTTTTTTGGCGCAAAAGTGCTTTTAGACGAACTGGAAAACAGTGACAGCGAAATGGAGTTACTTGAAGTAATGAGTGATAGCGATTTGTGGGAAAATTCCTCATCAGGTACGGAAAGTGACGACAGCGACGATTCTGATGTCTCTTTCTGGCACATAGCTTGTGGAATTTGGGAAGTATATCAAATGATTCTTCAGAATTTCCAATTTGGAGCGATGTGCAAGAAAGACATCAGAATCGTCGCTGTCCTTACTTTCCGTACCTAATGACGAATTTTCCCAAAAATCTATATCGCTCAGTTCTTCAGGTAACTCCGTTTCGCTGGCGCTGTTTTCCAGTTCATCTAAAAACTATTTTACGCAAAAAGAACGCTTTTTGGACGCCATGGTCGTTCTCTATTTTCCAGGCACAAAGAACTGGAAAAGCACAGGCAAGGCACTGGAAAAGTCACCAGGTGAAATCCTGTGGTGTAATGGCATGATACAGTGTAATCCGTAAAGGCTCGTACACACTTGATGAAAATTGGACGAAATATCTTCAGATTTTTCGCGGACGTACTGCATACACATTAAACGAAAATTGGTCGTCTGGGGAGGGACGATAAAAATTTTGGTGTTTGTCCTTCCGTTTTTTTTCGTTGAAAATGTCGGCATCGGCTGCTGAAAGTTGTGTACACACTAGCCGAAAATCGTACAATTTTACCTCGGACGGGAATTTTCGGCAGATTTTCTACTAGTGTGTACCACACTTTAGGATCACAGCTTTGCATTATGCCATTTGTTGTATTTACATTTTTGAAATTGCCTCCGGTTCCACCCCCTTTCGTCGCAACGGTCGCAGGGAATGGAACCGGAAGACAGGTGCTGGCATTGGCCGAGCACACAGCAGGAGGACGGCGGGGGAGGACGGCGGGGGGGATCGCAGGGGAAAGTGAGTTTTAAAATGTAAAACAACAGATTTTCGTGCAAAATAATGTACCGCTTTTAGCACAGAAATCTGGACATAATCAGACCAACAGGGAGGTTGAGAGAAGGTTCACACTGGGGCGACTTCAAAGCCACCCAACTCTGAAGCCGCCCCCTGCAGCGTGACTTCAGCATGGCTTGCAAACGACTTCTTTAATAGAAGCCAATGCAAGCCGCTCCGAAGTCGCCCCCAAGTAGTGCAGGAACCTTTTTCTAAGTCGGAGCGACTAGAGTTGCTCTGATTAGAACGGTTCCATTGCTCTGAATGGAGCGCGACTTGTCAGGTGACTAATTCGCCTGACAAGTCGCCCCAGTGTGAACCGGCTCTAAGGGTCTCTTTTTTCCTAGGTACTGTATTTTCTTGCGTATAAGACTACTTTTGAACCTCAAAAAAATCCCCCAAAAATGGGGGGGTCGTCTTATACGCCGAGTATAATATCTCCAAGGTAACCTAAGTATAAGTATTACCGGTAGATGAAAATTAGGGGGGTCGTCTTATACTCCCAGTCATCTTATACGCCGGAAAATACGGTAACTAAAGACAAAAACTTTTATTTCTCAGACATCCATCTCTTTTACCCTCAAGCCGGCTAGTGCGTGTCGGTTCACACTATGGTGATCCGACTTCGGGGGCGACCTGTGAAGTCGCGTGCACCGTGACTTTGGCGCGACTTGTGAAGTCGCGTACACCGCGACTTCGGCGCGACTTGCACGGACTTCACATAATGGAAGTCAATGCAAGTCCCTCCGATGTCGCCTCGAAGTAATACAGGAACTATTTTCTAAGTCGGAGCGACTATTAGAACGGTTCCCGTAGCACAGAATGGACCGCGACTTGTCAGGCAGTGTGAACCAGGACTAAATGACTGGTACACTTTTACAAAGTTAAAAATAATTTAAAGAAAAAGTAAAAAAAAAAATACATTTCTTTTTAATCATACAAAGTTTAACCGTGGCAAGAGTCATGTCCACATCTATCACCAATGGCAATTCTCCAGGACCATGCCATCGCCCTATCATCACCGCTTTGCCACTCACGTCAAAGTCCTAACTCGCTAGCTACCAACTGCAAAAGTGCAAACTAATCTGTGTACGATTTGTGTTAATTAGAGGTCCTCTGGCTAAATGTGAAAACTAGCTAGCCTAACAAGTCACAATGGGGTTCTGATTCCAAGTTGAATAATTGCCTTGTCGTACTCCCCGCCGCGCTCAATATTAAGCGAAAATAACCGCCGATGCCTTTGCACCCCCCCAACCGTACCACCTACCCCCCCTGTCTGATGTGTCTCCACCTATTTAAATAATTCCACTTGGTTTGGGGACTCCAGACCTTTATAAATTAACAGCGGGAAAATACCAAAGGTGTCAGCTTGCATATGTATTATCTTTTTTGTGTAATGCTTAAATATGTATTATGGATTGACTGACATAAATTAGGCAGATTTCAGAATCCGCAGGCTGTGGCTTGCGAAGGACCCCTTGCTGTCTGACATTTCATCCTTGTCAAAGATCAAATTATTTTAATTTAGGCTGTAAATTATAAGGAATGAAGTCTTCTTTGTGGGAATTCCCTGTGGTAATCTGACTTTTGTTGTTACTGCTGCTTGTCAGTGTGCAAAAAATATTATATGCATGCAAATGAGCTTGGAAAAGGTGTACTATCTAATTATCCATCCAGTGCCTTCCACTTGAACCCAGTGGGTAGTCTGACACGCAGTATGTGTTTGATTCATAGAGGCCTGCAGGGTATTTACACAAGATTACTTTTAATTATGAAATTAATATCTTTTTATCTGAAATGTATAGAAGCTGGCACAGCCATGACCAGAATTTTTATCAAACTCCATTTTACGATATGGGCTAAATAAAAAAAGAGTGTTAAATAAAGAGATGGTTTGAAGAGACCCTGTCACCAGCCTTAAAAAAATTGCAAGTAAAAGCATGGACAGATCAAGTAACTGCTTACTTACAATTTTTTGGGAATGCGTCCTCCCCAGGAAGAGTCCATTCCCCAGCACAGCCTCCTCTCTCCTGCCATGGCATAGGCTACCTGTTCTATGAGTGTATAATTACTGTCTGTGCTGACACAGCTCCTTCGCCCCTCCCTACATAACCTTTTAAGTTGCTGCCGGGGGGGAGTGAAGGGGAATTATATATACGGGTTGGTTTACTAAAGGCAAACAGACTATGCATTTTGCAAAGTGTAGTTGCAATCTGCAAGAGCAGTTGCTCCAGAGCTTAATAAATAAACAGAAGCTATGCTCACTTTTATCATCCAATCATGTGCAAGCAGGGCTTTTTTTCAGCGGGAACGCAGGGGAACGCAGTTCCGGCACCTCCAGCACTGAATGTATGTAATGGCAAGGAGTGCTGGGTTGTGCTACACTGTCTATTGATGCTGGCTGCTGAGGAACCTATTGTTGCTGGAGGGGATCTATTCCTGCAGGAGGATTTATTGCTGCTGGGAATATCTAATGTGGCTGCTGGGGGATCTATTGTCTCTGGAAGAGATCTCGTTTTGCAGGGGGGTCTATTGTTGCTGGGGTGGGTCTTATGTAGATGAGGGGTCAGTTGTTGCTGGGAGGGATCTACTGTTTAGGCAGCAGTCTATTGATGCTGGCTGCTGGGAGATCTGTTGTTGCCGCTGAGTGCCCACTGTTTCTGGCTGGATCTATTGTTGCTGGGGGATATATTGTTGTTGGCTGCATGGGATCTATTTTACTGCTTTTTTGTTATCATTAACAAATTCCATACAAATTAGTTTGTACCACAAATGTTACTTTGTTCTGTATTTTCTAAAAAGTATGATACTGGGAGGTGGGTAGTGGGTGTAACCAAGGAACGGTTCACGGATGTAGGTAGGGGCGGATACAAGGGGTAGGTCCAAAAGAGGGAGTTCCTGCACCTATTCTCTGAGAAAAAAAGCCCTGTGTGCAAGCAATAAATCTGTTTTTCTCTGTCGTTCATTGACGGACACAGTCTCTGATCTTCATATCAGTAAGGTTATACTGCCCCCTACAGGAGTAGGCCACTAGGCAGAAAAAAGTTCAGGCTACGCCTGTGGGCAGTCCCAGGGGGTATACTCTCTCTGCTATAGGATGTCAGTTTTCATCTGCCTAGTCAGGACCTTGCTGGGATCTCTGGTCCTGGCAAAAGTTTTTTTTTTCTAGATAGTTTTTTCTAGTTAGCTTTTTCTCCGAATTTTTATTTCCTGTGAGATTCCTTGCACATGATTGGCCATTCTATGCAAAGTGAAGGTTTGCCTTTACTAAATCAACCCTATAGTGTCACTTATGTAGCACCCTCCCAGGTAGGTTACTGAATTGGCTAGGTAAATTTAGTTCCTTTGGCTCCTCTGTAATTAGTGGAGCCGTTGATGATTGTCTTGGACTGATCAGGGTCTCACGGGCTGCTTCTCGCTGCCTTCTGGAAGGCTCTAGAACATAGAAATGGAGCAGGTCAAATGAACAGTCTGAAAATGTATGGGGTCTCAGCCAATGCCTGGGGAGGTGGGCCCAGTAGGTGGCTGCAGAGCACATAAATAGCATGGGTCTGGAGTAGTCGGGTTTTTGTCCAGAAAGGCTGCTGTCATTCTAGGAAGCCCAGCTTCTAACTGTGCTCATCGAGGTCCCAGCTATGCTTAAACTGGGGGGTCTGCTTGCTAACAAGAAGCTAATCAAGGAATTTCACTGAGGGTCCAGTCCGGAGAGCTCACTGGAGAAATGTCTGGCTGATATTGGAAGGAGGCATCCAAGTGTCTAGGGGCATTGTGAGTACAGACCTGAGTGTAGTATCCTGGTGACTTTTGCTGCTGCTACCCCTTGTGCATCATTACTAGAGCTTGCCTAGCCTGGGTTATTTCTGATGGTGTCTCAGTGCTGTCCATTTTTCGGGCCTTTACTAAAGGGACTGTTCTAAGGAGTAGCAACAAATTAAAGTACGTCCTCTGAGTACTATTCAGGGTTCATGGAGTATCCCACAGCACCCTATGCCCTACCCCAGTTATTAAGCAATAAAGTTGAAAAAGGAAACCCCTAGGCTGTTTATTGAGCCAGAAGAGTGACAGTTGCTGTGTGACTGGCTGCTGTTGCACCAATCTGGGAAAGGAACCTGAGGCAAACCAGCAGCCCTTATCGGGATGATTGCTACACTTGAGTGACAGTTCTGAGGCTGCTGGGGCTGTTGACATTACATCCAAGATGGCAGTGCTCAGGCCATGCATAAAAGAAGTGTAAGACACATATAATCTTATGGAAAGCCTGCTTTTGAAATAAATGACCTGACTGTAGTACTGCCTTGATGTGGGTTGTTAAGCCAGTTCCTGCGTTTAGAATCACCTAATTGTTTTTTAGTAAAATCGAACCGAAGGCCGTGTTGAGAATTACAAGCTTACTCTTACGAGAGGCCTCTCCTTTTCCAGTGGTTACGGACTTGGTCTACAGGGGGGCCCACTGTACACCTGAGTCCCATTAGACAATGGGGGGACTGGGTCACCACTGGGGGGACCAGTCAGTGGGTCAACCACTTCCAAGCAGGCTGACCCTACTTCACTAGGACACCACTCAGTTCCAGTTCAAACTGATCCACACTCCCCACTAAAATAGAAAGTCCAATGGACCAAAGGCTCAGGTCAGAGTGAACCCCAAGAGCACACTAGTAGGGTGATAAGGGACTAAGTGGGACTTTAATGGTGCCGTAAAGAATAATTTTGCTGCCAAGAATGTAGACACATGTAATATAATAAAATCAAATTTATTTTACAAAAATATTAATTTAAAACAAAGTATCCATAGAATACAGTTTATCCAAACAATCGCATTACATAAGAAGGAATAACTATCCACCTCAATACAGTCAAAGCATGCCGAATGGGCTAAGGACTGGCCAATCAAGGTTACCGTGTCATCCAATCCTAAACATAGTACAGCTGTGTGTGCCATGTTCATGCCCATCCATACTTAACATGTTTCGTGGGCAAAAGCCGCTTCTTCAGAAGTTCAAGCAGTTTAACTATAGTGGATAGAGCTCTATCATTGCTCTTTGGTTATTTGGCGGTAGGCTATGGTAGTAACAATAAATATACTGCTAAGTGAAACTAAAACTATTTTTTTATTATTTTGGGCCAGTTGTCCTTTTGTAATTAAAAAAAAAAAAAAAAAGGAGATCTCTATTAGCATTTACCACCAAATGAAAGCCCAATTTGTCCTAAAAACAATGCGCTCAGATGCACAAAGTAATTACGATGATAAGTACCGTTTTAGAAACACATGTCAAACTTGCAAAATTGTGCTCAGCATTTCAATTTGTTTTACCCTTAGACACGAAGGGGTCAAACATTTTTTTTGGAGAATTCTCCTTTAACCACTTCTGGACCGGAAGATTTCCCCCCTTAATGACCAGGCCATATTTTGCGATTCGGCACTGCGCTACTTTAACAGACAATTGCGCGGTCGTGCGACGCTGTACCTAAATAAAATTGATGTCCTTTTTTTCCCACAAATAGAGCTTTCTTTTGTAGTATTTGATCACCTCTGCAATTTTTATTTTTTGCCCTATAAACAAAAAAAGAGCGACAATTCTGAAAAAAAAAAAAAAAAAAAACATTTTTCACTTTCTGCTATATAACATTCTCAAAAAAAAAAATCTTAAAAATCAGAATTTTTTTTAACATTTTAGGCCAATTTGTTTTCTGCTACGTATTTTTGGTTAAAAAAAAAATCGCAATAAGCGTATTTTGATTGGTTTGCGCAAAGATAATAAATAATAAAATAATTTTTATTGTTTTTTTTTTTTTTTTTACTAGTAATGGCGGTGATCTTTAGCAGGACTGCGACAGTGTGGCGCACAGATCGGATCCCTAACTGACATTTTTGACACTTTTGGGGGTACCAGTGACATTACTACAGTAATCAGTGCTAAAAATATGCACTGTTACTGTAATAATGACACTGGCAGGGAAGGGGTTAACACTGTGGGGGATCAAGGGATTAAATGTGTACCTAGGGGATTGAGTATAACTGTATGGGGGAGGGGCTTGTAAAATGATCATAGAGACCTGTGTTCCTATATAGAACGATCACATGAGCTCTGTGATCATTCCAGGGAGAAGAACGGTCGGCTGTGTTTACAACAGCTGACCGTCCTTCTCTCTCAGCGGGCAGCGATCGTGGGTGTCAGACGGCAATCAGACCCGCCTGACCCGTGTATTGGAGTCCCCGCTCCCAGGTAGGGATGGGAGCGAGCTGCCGGTGGTGCGCGCTCGCCCCCCTAGCTGCAGGCGTGCGACCGACGTAGGTCTACGTCAGCGGTCTTCAAACTATGGCCCTCCAGTTGTTCAGGTACTACAATTCCCATCATACAAAAAAAGGGCAATTTGGGACTTTATGTGAGAACTGGCGAGCACTGCTCAGTGTCTCCATCCCTGTGCATGGTCAATTGAAAAAATGGGATAAATGAAGGTGTGTGAAAAACAGCCGGTCCCTAGTTTGAAATACTTACCCACCAGTCTGCTAACAAACCAAAATAAACCAGTCTAACACTATAAGTTAAAAGCAGGGGTTTAGTTAACAGATATTTGCAAATGCATGCGGAAGCTGCAAGGCCAACGACAAGGCACCCTGCGTTTCATGCAGAACCTAACACTAAATTCCCATCATGCCTAGTCATGTCTTTGAATGTCAGAGTTTTACATTGCCTCATGGGATGTGTATTTCTGCAACAGCTAGAGGGCCGTAGTTTGAGGATCCCTGGTCTACGTCGTTTAGCGCAGGAGGGCCGCACTGCAGCAGTAAATCGGTGGCAGGCGGTCGGGAACTAGTTAAGGGGGTGTGGCAGGGGGTGTGTCCTATGCCTACATACTTTTGCTAATAGGTGTCCCTCGTTCCGTCTTAAAAAGTTGGCAGGTATAATAAAGACATATATAGAAGATCAAAGACCTGGTGCCATTTTTGTCCCCTTTTCTTTTGATGAAAGATTTTGGTTTCCTCCACAGAGCCCACACTTTTACTTTTTTTTCCACACAATGCTTTAAAAAAAAAAAAAGAAATCTCTATTCTACTATAAATTGTCTGAATTTGGTGATTTCTCCCGAGTCCTCTTTCAAGTTTTCATACAAATCTACTATCAAAGAGAATCATTCCCCCATCCGATCTATAGTTTTTTTTTTATGTTACTGGTCTGAAATAGCAAAGGAAGGTGCGATCATGCTTTCAAACCGCCATCAACACTACTAATGTATTGGCGGATTGAGGAAGTGGCCGTCTCTCTTCTCGTTGAATTGAACATCGCTGGTCATTTCCTTAAATGCATTTCTAAATCTCTCCGTTCTTCCTGCTGCTTTGATTACTACAATCTTCAGGTCTATATATAACCTGTTGTCTGCCTCCATTTGTTATATGTTTTGCTTGATGCTTGTATATAAAGCCTTAAAGGGCATTTAACCTCATAGGGCTTCATTTTACTATTGTATTTGCCTGCCCTAAATAATCCATGCTGCATTCAGTTTTAAAGCTGAACTCCAGGCAGATATAAAATGTCACAAATTAATGTAGCTCTATATTCATTAACCACTTGACCTCTGGAAGATTTACCTCCCTTATGACCCGGCGATTGCAATACAGCATTGCGTTACTTTAACCACTTGTCGACCACGCGCCACGGTTATATTGCGGCAGGCTGGCTCTGTACAGCGGTTTGCAGGAGCGCTCCTAGGGGCGCGCAGGTGCCCCCAGAGGCACGCGCCCGCCCCCATTAGGAAGCGGTGAAGCTGATCCACGGGACCGGCGGCCGTGATTGCTCCCCGCTGAGAGAGAACGACGGTCTGCTGTTGTAAACACAGGAGACCGTTGTTCTCTCTGGAATGAACACAGAGAGCCTGTAATACATACATCCCAGAAGTCTTCAGGTGGGGAGGGAGGGTTCTAAGCTCAGCCTATCCCTGAGCTAAGGGCAAACAGATTCCAGGAAGTAAATGATACATGAATCATCTGCCCTTACTCAAGATGGCCACTTTCAGAAATGTCAGGGGGTGTTTTTCAAAATGATTTCTCAAAAAAATAAAGCATGGAGACAAGGATGGATGGGGGAGTTTGCATTGAATATTAAAAATAAATTATATAGCATTTTTGGTTTGTGGTGCTCCACTTTAACTACTTGACTACTGGGGACTTTCACCAGAGGCGTAACTAGAACCTTCAGGACCCTGGTGCAAGAAACCATGAAGGGCCCCCCAGACCCCCAGCTGGGGCCCTTCCCTTCAAGCCTGGGGCTCTTGCCACTGATCCAGGGACCCTTTACTCTCGTTGTGGGGCCCTTTATTATGGCCCCGCAGAAAGACCCTTTCACAAGTTCTGCAGTGGGCCCCCATCCAGCCATCTCGGGGACTCCCCACGGTGGTGAAATGCCAGGGCCCGGTCGCAAGTGTGACCTTTGCGATCCTGGAAGTTCACCCACTGGTGTCAGTCGTTTTTATTTTTTGGTACTTTAATTGTAATATTTTTTATCCTACAGGAGGAAAAAGAAGGACAGTGATTTCTCTACATGCTGCCCCCCCCCCCTCCTATTCAGTTGTACAGGGGAGCTGCACAGGCCCCCTGGGGTATGGGGCCTGGTTGTAATTGCAATCCCTGCAACCCCTGTAGTTACGCCCCTGACTTTCACCCCTTCCTGCCCAGACCAATTTTCAGCTTTTATCGCTGTCACATTTTGAATGACAATTGCGCGGTCATGCAATGCTGTACCTAAACAACATTTTCATCATTTTTTTTGTGACAGATCAAGCTTTCTTTTCGTGGTATTTACTCACCACTGGGTTTTTTGTTTTTTTACTAAAAAAATGAAAAAAAGACAGAAAATTTTGTTATAGAACTTTGTAAATAAGTAATTTTTCTCCTTCACTGGTGGGCACTGATGAGGCAGCACTGATGAGGTGGCCTTGATAGGCGGCACTGATATGCAGCATTGATGAGCATTGATAAGCAGCACTGATAGGAAGCACTTACTTATAGGTGGCACGGATAGGCGGTACTGATTGGCAGCACTGATGGGTGGCACTGATGGGCACTGATTGGCATTACTGCTGGGAACTCCTGGAGCTGCACTGATGATCAGTGGCCTGATTATCTGTGCAAGTCTCCTCTGTGGGGAAATGCCGCTGATCATCTCTCCTCTCCTCACACGCTGTCAGCGTGAAGGGAGCAATGCAGATAAGGCCCCTTTCACACTTATGTGACCTAAAAGTCGAGCGATTTTTCCGCAATTTTTTTGCCGCGATTTTGACTGGACTTGAAGCAATGCCTATGTCTATGGACCACAAAACACAATAAAATTGGCCCAAAGTAGTGCAGGGACTACTTTTAAGGCGTTGCGACTCGAAGTCCTACAGATATGAACGGTACTTTGCAGTCCCAAATCGCAGGACAAGTCGCACAAGTGTGAAAGGGGCCTAACCGGCATTTGCTTGTTTACATGTAATCAGCTGTGATTGGGCACAGCTGATCACATGGGTAAGGAGCCTCGTAATCGGCTCTTTACCGAGACCAGTGTTGCGCCGTGTCTCAGGGATATAGCGCACCAACATTCGCCGCGCTTCACGCCCCCCGCGGGCGGGTAAGCACAGCGAGAGCGGGGCGACGTCATATGGCGTAGTCCCAGGAAAAGCCTGCCGCAACCGCCTGCCCGTCATTTGTCAATACAGTGAGCGGGAGGTGGTAAAGCATATATTGATTGGTTTATGCACACGTTATAGTGTCTAAAAACTCTGGGATATTTATATTTATTTTATTTTTTTTACTAGTAATGGTGGCGATCAGCGATTTATAGCAGAACTGCAATATTGCGGTGGACATTCTGGCACTTTGTGGGAACCAGTGACACTAATACAGTGGTCAGTGCTTCCACTGCTCAATGGTCCATTTCTGATCCTCACGTGCCCATTGTAGGCACTTTTAGCTGTGGACACGGGTCAGCATGACCACCCTGACCGGTCTGCGGCTACGCAGCCCCATACACAACAGACTGTGATGCTCTGTGTGTTCTGACACCTTTCTATCAGAACCAACAAGAACAATTTAGGCTACAGTAGCTCTTCTATTGGGTTGGACTACACAGACCAGCCTCATTCCTCGCATGCATCAATGAGCCTTTGTCGCTGGTTCAACGGTTTTCCTCCCTTGGACCTCACACGATCCTGACCACTGTAGACCGGGAACATCCTAAAAGAGCTACAGTTTTGGAGTTGCTCTGACCCAGTCGTCTAGCCATTATAATTTTGTCCATATCAGAGTCCCTTAAGTCCTTACACTTGCCCATTTTTTATGCTTTCAACACACCAACTTCAGGGACAACATGTTTACTTGCTGCCTAATTTATCCCACTCACTATCAAGAGCCATTTTAACAAGATAATCAACCTTTACCTTACAGTGGGGTTGATTTACTAAAGGCAGATAGACAGTGCACTTTTCAAAGTGCAGTTGCACTCTACAAGTGCTGTTGCTCCAGAGCTTACTAAATGAGGAAATGCTTCAGTTTGCAAAAAGTACCCAATCATGTGCAAGGGGAAAAAAAATGCATTTTTGCTTGCACATGATTTGATGAAGGAAGCAGTGGCGGCCCGTCCATTGGGGGCGCAGGACGCCGGCCCCCTAATCTACATGCAGGGCACCGGATGCATGGATTCCAATGGGGTTCTTTTTTCTTGAAGCACGTGATTAGAGCCAGAGGCTCTAATAGGCTTCAAAAAAGGGTGGGCTCGGAGCACAGAGCCCACCCAGTTGTGTGATTGTTGATATTCGCTATTGTCCCATGGATTCTCCTCCTAGCCAATCAGGAGGCGGGTCCGAAATGATGGCCAAAAGGAGAAGCCATCCTATTGGTGAAGGAGGAGGGAGGAGATACAGGGGAAGCCCGACCATGGAGGAGACTGAGGGGGAAGCTGCCGCCGCCGCCAGGGCCGGACTGGGAATAAACTTCAGCCCTGGAAAAAATGTCATACCAGCCCCATAGCATTATTATACCGGCCCAACAGCATAGCGCCATTATTTCCTTGTTCATAAAAGGGAAAACCATGCATTTTAAAGCAAATTTGAAGAGTGTATTATACATAGATAAGATAGATATGAAAGCATATAGGGCTTTATATATAAAAGAGCAAATTCTAGTTAAAAGTGTAAAAAGTGCGGACATAATAAAGGAGATGTCATAGGCTGTGCGGACATGGTACAGGACATGTCAGGGGCTGTGTGGACATGGTACAGGACATGTCAGGGGCTGTGTGGACATGGTACAGGACATGTCAGGGGCTGTGTGGACATGGTACAGGACATGTCAGGGGCTGTGTGGACATGGCACAGGACATGTCAGGGGCTGTGTGGACATGGTACAGGACATGTCAGGGGCTGTGCGGACATGGTACAGGACATGTCAGGGGCTGTGCGGACATGGTACAGGACATGTCAGGGGCTGTGCGGACATGGTACAGGACATGTCAGGGGCTGTGCGGACATGGTATAGGAGATGTCAGGGGCTGTGCGGACATGGTACAGGACATGTCAGGGGCTGTGCGGACATGGTATAGGAGATGTCAGGGGCTGTGGAGACATGGTACAGGAGATGTCAGGGGCTGTGGAGACATGGTACAGGAGATGTCAGGGGCTGTGGAGATATGGTACAGGAGATGTCAGGGGCTGTGGAGACATGGTACAGGAGATGTCAGAGGTTGCAGACATGATGAGGGGGGTGGGATGAGTGGCAGCAGGGGTGGTGGTGAGGGGGGTGGAATCAGTGGAAGCGGTGGTGCTGGTGAGGGGGATGGGATAAGTGGCAGCAGGGGTGGTGGGATCGGTGGGAGCGGTGGTGGTGAGGGGGGTGGGATCAGTGGCATCAGGGGTGGTGGTGAGGGGGTTGGGATCGGTGGCAGCAGGGGTAGTGATGAGGGGGGTGGGATCAGTGGCAGCGGTGGTGGTGATGAGGGGGTGGTGATGAGGGGGGTGGGATCGGTGGCAGTGGTGGTGAGGGGGGTGGGAATCGGCAGTGGTGGTGGTGGTGAGGGGGGTGGGAATAGGTGGCAGTGGTGGTGAGGGGGTGGGAATAGGTGGCAGTGGTGGTGAGGGGGGTGGGAATCGGTGGCAGTGGTGGTGAGGGGGGTGGGAATCGGTGGCAGTGGTGGCGGTGGTGAGGGGGGTGGGAATCGGTGGCAGTGGTGGTGAGGGGGGTGGGAATAGGTGGCAGTGGTGATGAGGGGGGTGGGAATCGGTGGCAGTGGTGGCGGTGGTGAGGGGGGTGGGAATCGGTGGCAGTGGTGGTGAGGGGGGTGGGAATAGGTGGCAGTGGTGATGAGGGGGGTGGGAATCGGTGGCAGTGGTGGTGGTGGTGAGGGGGGTGGGAATCGGTGGTGGTGGTGGTGAGGGGGTGGGAATCGGTGGCAGTGGTGGTGAGGGGGGTGGGAATCGGTGGCAGTGGTGGTGAGGGGGGTGGGAATAGGTGGCAGTGGTGATGAGGGGGGTGGGAATCGGTGGCAGTGGTGGTGGTGGTGAGGGGGGTGGGAATCGGTGGCAGTGGTGGTGAGGGGGGTGGGAATAGGTGGCAGTGGTGATGAGGGGGGTGGGAATCGGTGGCAGTGGTGGTGGTGGTGAGGGGGGTGGGAATCGGTGGCAGTGGTGGTAAGGGGGGTGGGAATCGGTGGCAGTGGTGGTGAGGGGGGTGGGAATCGGTGGCAGTGGTGGTGAGGGGGGTGGGAATCGGTGGCAGTGGTGGTGAGGGGGGTGGGAATAGGTGGCAGTGGTGATGAGGGGGGTGGGAATCGGTGGCAGTGGTGGTGGTGGTGAGGGGGGTGGGAATCGGTGGCAGTGGTGGTGAGGGGGGTGGGAATAGGTGGCAGTGGTGATGAGGGGGGTGGGAATCGGTGGCAGTGGTGGTGGTGGTGAGGGGGGTGGGAATCGGTGGCAGTGGTGGTGAGGGGGGTGGGAATCGGTGGCAGTGGTGGTGAGGGGGGTGGGAATCCTTGGCAGTGGTGGTGAGGGGGGTGGGAATCGGTGGCAGTGGTGGTGGTGAGGGTAGATTGGTGGCAGTGGTGATGGGGGGTGCCATCCTCCCCACCGCCACTGCTTCCCCCCCATCCTATTAGGGAGAAGATCTGTGGTGGTCTGGTGGAGGTCGGAGAATGGGATCAATAATTGCACTGCAGTCTGCTGATTTTTTAGTACTAACTTGGTCAGACGGTTGGACTCGATTCCCCGGGTGCTGGGCTGCTGGGCTGGCGTCCGTGTAGTGGGTCCCTCGGCGCCGTCACCGTGACCGTCCGTCTTGCTGACAGACTCAGTCACATGATCCACCGCCGGCCGGCGCCGCGCAGCCGCTCTGACGTCATGCCGCTCATAGCGGCTGACATAGTACGGACTTCACCAGGGAAGCAGCAGCTATCACAGCGCGGCCGCGGGGCGGTCCCAATAGCGGCCGCGTCTTAAAGCGGCCACAATAGCGGCCGCGTCTTAAAGCGGCCACAATAGCGGCCGCGTCTTAAAGCGGCCACAATAGCGGCCGCGTCTTAAAGCGGCCACAATAGCGGCCGCGTCTTAAAGCGGCCACAATTTTAAAGCGGCCCCAGGGCCGGCGGCCCACCGGGAAATATCCCGGTATCCCGGTAGGCCAGTCCGGCCCTGGCCGCCGCTGCCTGGCCTCCACATGTCAGTCCAGGGTGAGTGAGCCGGCAAGGGGGGTATGGTGTGTGGGCTGGAGCTGGTGTGGTCCGGGGGGGGGGGTATGGTGTGGTCTGTCTGCCCCCCAGCCGCCAGTGGATGGAAGTCAGCAGAGCTTCTGCGCATTTACTATGTTCTGGAGCAGCAGTCTATTTGCCTTTAGTAAATCAACCCCATAATGTTATGGCTGATCATTGTATGTTTGAGGTTGATTTATATAGGTAAAAATAGGAGTATATTATTAATATGGTATTAGTTATAAAAAAAATATATACATTAAAATAAATTAAATTGCATTTAATTATTTTGCTGCATTTTTTCCCTGCCTAATATTTAAATATATCAGGTAACAAAAAACAGCTTATTATATAAGTCACCATATGTGCAGACAAAACTATGTGAAAATCATTTTGGTATATGAAATGGTACAAAAAATTGTTGAGTAAACTAGGGCCAACACTTCTATATGTTGTCACAAAGCCCTGAACATAAAGAAGAGATGAATATTTTTTTTTTTAAGCTGAAGGTCTTGGAACTTCATCCCAGGAGACCCTAGGATGTCCCAATAAACCACAGCTTGGAGGTCTACCAATACACCAATACACTATACAGTATGGGTACTGTCACCTGGTTGGGGGGGAATGTTCTTGCAGGGGTAGTCTAATAAACTTTTTTTTTTTTTTAGCATGGTGGAGGGCAGAAAAAGAGGCACCAACTCAAGTCTTTTCATACAGTAGAGCCATGCCATTGAAATTGACATTAGGCCATTAACATATTTGAATATTATTTTGCCTATGTAGAGAAGTTATTTTTCTATTTTTTAAAAAGATTTTGTTTCTTTACAGTGTGATGGCATTCAGATGGACATGGGCAACATCTCCCTTGAAGGCATTGCTATTCTCAACATCCCAAGTATGCATGGTGGTTCAAATCTGTGGGGGGAGACCAAGAAAAGGCGGACTAATCGAAGATTAGAAAAGAAGAATCTCGACAAAAGGACCACAGTCACAGACGTGAAAGAGCTGAAATTTGCAGCACAAGGTACAGTAAGAAATCTACAATGTATGCATACACAAGAGAATTGCGTTATTACACCTACTGTGACACCTTGTGAAAAAGGCAAATATTTAAAAAATAGGCAACCGCATCATACATAATGAGAAATCCACTCTTAAGCCCCGTACACACGCAACGATTATCGGCCGACCGATCGTCCGTCTTTTGTCCAGAGTGGTGTATTGTTGGTTGGAATGTGCCTAGACTGCACACAAATTTTTTCGCCCGACAAAATTCTACTTCAGAAGTGATGTCATGTGTTGGTTTGCTTTCTTTGTGTTCTTTCTTCTCTGAGCATGCCCAGACTTGCTCATTAGATTATTCCCTGTCGAAATCTGTACTGACTGCACGAAAATTGGACGTGTTTTGACGGCAGACAAAAATTTTATAGCCTGCACACCAGATTTATTTCGGGCAAAAAGTCGGAGTCGGTTGTCAGAAGCATCATACTAACAAGCCGAAAATCGGCAGATCGGTCGTCGGACGAAAATTCCCTGCCGATTTTCGACTCATGTGTACGAGGCATTAGCCTCTTATGCTCTTTCCTAGAAAGCCGAGGTGCAAACTGAAAATTTTGGAGCAAGTAGCAGGGCATTGTTGATCACCAGTAGCTGCTTTCTTTAATTGTTGACTGAAAAATCCCACTGCTGTATGCTATTAGTCAATCATTCCCTTTTAATTGAGGAAAGTTACCAAAAATGTCATTTTGTATTTACTGCTAATGTGTATTGGTTAGTCAAGTAGAACATCAAGGTACCAGGGCCATGCAATCAAGGAAAGTGGAAAGATAGCGCTGGACTAGCAAGGTTATCTTATATTGTATTGCCATCTAGTCTTAATTTAATGATGTTGCTGTTGTAGGTTTTCTGTTCAGAAAACAACTTCTACACCCCACAGTTTCCTTGGCCTGTTGTGTAATTTAGCAAAAATGGAAATTGAAGCACCACACCACTGCAAAAGAGATTGAGCTATAGCTTTATTCCAATAAGGCTCATGAGGACAATCAAAAGAGTTCCTATGTGTTTTGGAGGTCAAAAAATCCCCCCTTCACCTAGGGCTTGGGATAGAAAACCTGTATGGATATGAACTAGATGCTGGTTGGTTGGTTTGGCTTGTAGGAGGGTAGGAGAATGTGGAATGGTCACCACGCCCTCCATGTTTCCCTCCTTGTTGGGGGCGCATGAGGGACGTACCCCTAGGTGGGTCCTTCTGGGCTATGCTAGGCACTTTGTACAGGGTCACTGCCGTACACATGGGGTACCTTTACTTGAGCCATGCTCACGACCCAGGCAGACTCTAGTAAACTCTCTTGATGTATTATACTTCACCACAGTTACTTATGCATTTAGGAGGGGCACACAGAGCAAATGCCCTATCCACCTGTCCAGGGTATCACTGCTTTCTCACTCCCAGTAACAGTATGGGGTCCCGCCATGCACCTAGTGCTAAGTTCATTTGTTCACTTCACCTAACTCCTTGTCTTCAGTATCTTTATACCAATATCTTCATACCCCAAAGTGTTTAATGACCCGAGCTGTAGACTATATGTGTCGGTTACTTAGATTGCACCCCTTTAGTAACTTCAGAACAGGCAATGGCAAAGTTTCAAAAGCTTTATTAAAAGTAATATTAAAGTCTTGTTTTTTTTTTGTTAAAAATAACTAACATGTTATACATACCTGCTATGTACAGTTGGTTTTGCACAGAGCAGCCCAGATCCTCTTCTTCTCGGGTCCCTCACTGGTATTCCTAGCCCCTCCCTCCTGCTGAGTGCCCTCATAGCAAGCAGTTTACTATAGGGGCACCCAAGCCAAGCTGCTGCTCTGTGTGCCCATTCAGACACGGAGCCACGGTTTGGCCCTGTCCCCTCTCGCTCTTCATTGGCTCATTGACTTTAATTGATAGCAGCAGGAGCCAATAGGGTCGGCTGCTGCCTCAGCCAATCAGGAGGGAAAGTCCCCACAGCCAAGTCTCTCATGCAACATTGCCCCCCCCCCCTTAGCCCCCCTAATACTTACCTGAGATCAAGATGGAGCTCAGGTAAGTATTAGGGGGGCTGAAGGGGGACTGCTGCACACAGAAAGGTTTTTTTTATCTATAGAATGCATTAAGATAAAAAAAACCTTCTGCCTTTAGAATCACTTAAAGGAATAAGTCAGCATGATGACATTCACAGGTAACAGTGCAGAATAAAGTGCAGACACGCCCCTTACATCCCTAGTCCCTAACTTCAGGCTTCTGGCTGCCCCAGCATACCTGCATAAAATCCATAGAGTCCATACTTGGCAGTGTCCATGATCAGGAAAGTCCATTAAGGCGATACTTCAATACTTTGGTGGCTTCGTGGAGGACTGCAGGTCCCAGCAATCCTCCTATATCTTGCTGGCTCTCAAACTGTGTGTAGGGGCAGAGCCCCCCATTCTCTCTCTCCCTTCCACGCTCTAGGAACCTCAGGATCTGGGCCCTCATCCCTTTAAAGCACACAGGATCAGACCCAAGAAAACACGGCAACGAAAATCCGGGAACACACTTAACTCTTAGCTTCCCGGCTCACACTGGTGCGATGCGGGAAACCCTGTGAATCTAGTGCGGGTTCTCGCACTGCCCTCTGCGAACCACTGAGGGTGTCAATACAAAGTTAAAGCAGAGTTCCACTGGTTTCTGTGTTTATTAAGAGTCAGCAGCTACAAAAAGTATAGCTGCTGACTTTTAATAAACACACACTCACCTGTCCCATGATCCAGCGATGCGGCCGGGGGAAGCCTCGCTTCTCTCCGTCTTCTCCCCGCGGCGCCGGCATCACTACTGTGGGCACCGGGCTGTGACAGCTTGCAGCTTCATAGCTAGGTGTGCACTGTGCATGCACGAGTCGCGCTGCATGTTATGACTGGCCAGGCAATCTTCTGGGACCCGTGACGTGCCCCAGAAGATTGCAGGGAGGGAGGGGGAGAGGAGAACTTCCGCTCGAGATGCCTAGGCAGCCCGGGCAGAAGTGGGAGAGGGGTACCTGTCAAAACTCGGTAACCGCTCCCCCCCCCCCCAAAAAAATGACATGCCAAATGTGGCATGTCAGGGGGTCAGGACTACTAAAAGCGGAAGTTTCACTTTTGAGTGGAACTCCACTTTAATGACACCCCCAGATCAGTGTGCAGATCCCAGCACGAACTGTGAATTCGGACATGAATTGAATCGCATGGGTGAGAACAGTCATGCGATCCGATTCAAAAAATCAGATCCGAAAAAAAAGTTTGTATGGCTGAATTTGCATTGCACAGACCTCACATGTGATCTGCACAGCAATGCGGTGTGAATCACATGCAATGTCTGGCATCGCACCAGTGTGAACCGGTCCTAACAAAGGTCAAATAAACAGGATTAAAATATAAAGATACTTGGCAAAATTGCCTGGTTTTTGGCAACTGTGCAATTCACTTCAGAGCTAGTCCATTACTGGCTCGCGTAATAATGGCTATAATGGCTCTACCAGTATCCTTCAAAAAATGAGCACCACTGAGCTGCAGATGCTGGCCTCTTTTCTGGTCCCTGTAAAAGGTGTTTAACACCCTGAGGGGTAATAATATAAAGTTGTTGAGAAGGGGGTAGCAGAGATAAGCCTTGCTGCAGCCAAATGGAGAAGCTCAGGATCTGGCGGAGGAGTTCTTTCCTCCTCTCTGCTTTTGATTGCTGAGAAGGGGAAGGGGGGAGCAGAGATAAGCCTTGCTGCAGCCAAATGGAGAAGCTCAGGATCTGGCGGAGGAGGTCTTTCCTCCTCTCTGCTTCTGATTGCTGAGAAGGGGAAGGGGGGAGCAGAGATAAGCCTTGCTGCAGCTAAATGGAGAAGCTCAGGATCTGGCGGAGGAGTTCTTTCCTCCTCTCTGCTTTTGATTGCTGAGAAGGGGAAGGGGGGAGCAGAGATAAGCCTTGCTGCAGCCAAATGGGGAAGCTCAGGATCTGGCGGAGGAGTCCTGTCCTCTCTGCTGCTGACTGAGACAGATAGGGGCAGAAACAAAGGGGCTGCAGCAGCTGCAGGAGAGGTCCGGGGGCACATGAAATAGCCTGGAGGGCCGGATTCGGCCCACAGGCCTTGTGTTTGACACATGTGGCCTAATTGGTCAATTTGTTAAACAATGGTAGTGTACCTTCTTCTTAATGCACTTTTATTTTCCATGTCTTCTGTAAGTTTACTTCTGTTGTTCTGCTTTAAACCCCAATAAAATGTATTCTTTAAAAGAATCTGATCATATTGTCGCTTACTTGTGAATTTGGGAAAAATAAGGGTGGCACTGTTTTTCTCCCTCTTCGGTTCGAGGTTCATTATGTTTACATAAGTTTGCATAACTCCTCCCAAGAGCATTCCACTGCTTGCATCAGGGATGAGGGCTCTTGAAAAGCAAACTGAGGCAGGGTGCTATGATGTTTTCACAGAGCTATGTACAGCAGCCTGCCAGCCCCTACCACCAGCCATGATCTGCCTGCATTGCATAGAGAAGTATGCAATAAAATCAGAAATATTTTGTTTTAAAACCTAATTAGCATGTTAATTGCTTGCAGACCGTCCACCGCATATATACTGCGGCTGGCTGGCTCGGCTGCGCGAATCGACGTATGGGTACGTTGGTTCGTGGAGGGGGAGCTGGGGGGCGAGCGTGCGCCATCGATGGCGCGCTCCCGCCCCAACTAGGCAGCAAGGATGGCGATTCACAGGGCCAGCGGCCGCGATTGCTGCCGGGCACTCGTGATCGCTCCCTGCTGAGACAGAAGAACGGTCAGCTGTTGTAAACACAGCCGATCGTTGTTCTCTATGGAATGATCACAGAGCGCCTGTGATCCTTCTTTATAGGATCACAGGTCTCTATGATCATTTCACAAGTCCATCCCCCATACAGTTAGAAAACACCCCCTAGGCTCACCCTTAAAACTGTGTTAATCCCTTCCCTTCCAGTGTCACTATTACAGTAATGGTGCATATTTTTAGCACTGATTACTGTAGTAATGTTACTGGTCCCCCCCAAAAGTGTCAAAAATGTCAGTTAGGGGTCCGATCTGTCCGCCGCAATGTCGCAATCCTGCTAAAAATAGCTGATCACCACTGTTACTAATAAAATAGAAAATAAAAATGACATAAATCTTTCTCCTAGTTTGTAGACGTGATAACCTTTGCACAAACCAATCAAAATTAGCTTATTGCGATTTTTTTTTCTTACCAAAAATATCTAGCAGAAAACAAATTGGCCTAAAAGGATGAAAAACTTAGATTTTTCAATTTTTCGGGGTGTCATGCCTTCAGCTTAGAAGTAATCAATGTTATTGGAAGTTGTAATACCAATATTGTCCACAAGATGCCACTGTGACAAAGACGATTGTTGGACAGTTCTTTATGGTATTTCTTGCTCTATATTACTGAGTATTAGTTCCACCCCTCTCTGAGAAAATCTCCATTTTAGAACACCTCATGGACACAGCCAGACAGCATCTGAGGTTGCTGTGGGAGATTCCTGAACCCCTCTTGGAAGAATCGCTGGTATGCCCATGAACTTATAGTTATATACTCAGTGCATATATCGTTTATGTTTGTATACTGATTGTATGCTTTATCTGTTTATTTACAGTTTCACCTATTCACAATCCTATTTGCATATCCATCTGACTTGCAATCTGTTTCATGTGACCACCATTCTTTCACTGGAATAAAGCCTTAAGTTACAAAAGGACTGGTTATTATAGGATTAAAGGTTTAGCTGTATGTTGAGCTGCACACGTCTGGGGCATACGTGTAGTGAGAACAGAACACGGGGGTGTTGGGGAGTTATATAGCAGAATGTAAAAAATATTGTTTTTTTTTTTTTTGTTTTGTTTTTTTTTTAGGAATTGTCGCTCTTTTTTTGTTTATGCAAAAAAAAAAATAAAAATCTCCAAATACCACCAAAACAAAGCTCTATTTGTGGAAAAAAAAGGACATCAATTTTATTTGGGTACAGCGTTGCACGACCGCGCAATTGTCCGTTACGCAGTGACGCAGCACCGAATCGCAAAGAATGGGGGCAAATCCCTCTGGTCCGCAAGTGGTTAATGAGGATGGGAGGAGGGGGGAAACAAAGAGGGCAACATATAAACAGATTTAACCACTGCTTCAATATTTGAAGGGAGGGGATTGGGAGGACAGCCACAAGGCATCTTTTCTTGTAAACTGACCAGAGTTCAGCTTTAAAGCGGAGTTCCACCCTGGATTTTTTTTTTTTTTTTTAATACCCCCGGGACAGTCAGGGCTAGTACATTCCACAATGGCTAGCCTCTGATCTGTCCCGGGTTGCACTTACCTGTTAGGACAAATACTTACCTTGCAAACGTCTTGTCCAGCGCTGCCATCTCAGATGTGGGCAGCTTGAAGCCAGCGCGTCCTCTTCGGCGTCTTCTTCCGCCTTCTTTGGTCCCACGATGCTCTGCGCCGGCCCCGACGTCACTTCCGGGTCGCGCGCGTCATCCCTCCACAGCTTCTGGGCATGCCCAGAAGCTGTTTAGAAGGGGATGACGCGCGCGACCCGGAACTGACGTCGGGGCCGGTGCAGGCGCAATGATTCCTGGGAGCTATGACGTCCAGCTCCCAGGAATCATTGCAGAGCCAGGAAGTGACGACGGGCCGCGGCCGAGGAAGGAGGAAGAAGGAAGTAAGGTAAGTATATTTTCTTCGCTACGAGGTAAGTAAAAAAATATGCGATTATCCATTTCT
The DNA here is from genome assembly GCF_965119305.1 of Pelophylax lessonae. Taxonomy (NCBI): domain Eukaryota; kingdom Metazoa; phylum Chordata; class Amphibia; order Anura; family Ranidae; genus Pelophylax; species Pelophylax lessonae. The sequence goes on from NC_138772.1 coordinate 38,257,972, forward strand.
TTTTCAGGTGACCCGGAGCGAGAAGATGGAGGTAAGTATAAAAATAGGGTGGAACTCCACTTTAAGTACATAGTAAACGGTTTTGCCACCAGATTACCAACTTTGAAATCGTTCTGCAAATATATATCCTACTTTGCAGAATTTTATTACATTTAGCTTTTTTTGACAAAAGAAAAAAAAAAAAAACTTTAATAGTTATTTCATTTTAATATTTTACAGACTTTTTGATCTGTGATATAATAGTGCCTTATCAATAGGCAATTGTACAGAACTATTCTTTATTTTGCAATCAGGGTATTTATGCGCTTCAAAAAGGTCCTTGGGTCAACAGGGAATTATCTCTTCATTGTTTAACAGAAAATTCCCTGATTAGAGACTGTAAAGAACCATTCTGTGCACAATGACACTCAAAGACTGGAGATGTGTGCTGCCTATCCATCCACACGGGGGATAGAATGTAACGTCTGATTGCGTTTTGGAAAGGGGATCAGCCTGAGAGTGTGCCAAACCTGCTATTTTGGTCGGGTGCCTCCACTGCCTCTTCAAATAGCTGAGGTTATCAAAATGTAACTTAAAAACGGACGCTTTAACACCTTGTCTACCAAAGTTAGACAAAGTTGTCAAAAGTATTGGGACACCTGCCTTTACGTGCACATAGGGTTGCCACCTCATCCCTTTAACCACTTGCCGACTGCCTAACGACTATCTACGTCGGCAGTCAGCCCCTCACAGGCAAAGTGACGTAGGTCTACGTCGCTAGCCTGTGAGGCTCTAGGGAGCGAGCGTGCACCGCCGAAAGGCGCGCTCCCGCTCGCTCACGGACCCCCCCCCCCCGCGCGCGTGTGCCCGGCGGACCCGATGTCCGCCGCTCACTCGCGATCGTCGGTTACACCGGGAGAAAGGCAGGCGGCTAATGTAAACAAAGCCGCCTGCCATTCTCCCCTGTGTAACAGCAGAGATGATACGGTCCTGCTATGTAGGACTGTAGATCTCTGCTGTTACATGAAAAGCCACATCCAATCACAGTTTAGAAACACGCCCCTAGAGACACACTTAACCCCTCCTTCTCCAATAAAGTTAACCCCTTCCCTGCCAGTGTAATTTTTACAGTAACAGTGCATATGTATAGCACTGATTACTGTAGTAATGTCACTGGTTACCCCAAAAGTGTCAAAAATGTCAGTCAAGGGTCCGATCTGTCCGCCGCAATGTCGCAGTCGCGCAAAAAAAATTGCAGATCGCCGCCATTACTTGTTAAAAAAAAATAAAAATGACAAAAATCTTTCCCTTAGTTAGTAAACGCAATAACTTTTGCGCAAACCAATCAAAATACGCTTTTTGCGATTTTTTTTTTACCAAACATATGTAGCAGAAAACAAATTGGCCTAAAATGTTAAAAAATTTTGATTTTTAATTTTTTTTTTTTGGGGGGGGGGGAATTTCATATAAAAAAATGTGAAAAATATTGTTATTTTTGCAAAATTGTTACTCTTTTTTTGTTTATAGCGCATGATGAAAAAACCGCACAGGTGATCAAATACCACCAAAAGAAAGCTCTGTTTGTGGGAAAAAAAGGACGTCAATTTCATTTGGGTACAGCGTCGCGCGACCGCGCAATTGTCTGTTAAAGTCACGCAGTGCCAAATAGCAAAATATGCCCTGGTCAGGAAGGGGGGTAAATCGTCCGGGGCTTAAGTGGTTAAACCAGGACACACATTAATTACACAGGTTCTGTGGCTGATTGAGGTGCTAATTAAACTCACTTAGGGTCCCTTCATTAGAACGATCCGATCTGATCCGCCTGTCAGTTTTTTAGGCAGATCTGATCGGATCCTCCATGCATCCCTATGGGGCAGTGGATGTCAGCGGTGACATGTCCACTGACACCCCCTGCCATCCGCATCCGATCCTGTCCGTGAAATCTTGACAGATGGAAACCCTATTTTCCATCCGTCCAGGGGATCGGATCGGATGGGATTGGATGAGCGCGGACAGGCAGTCCGCTTTCATCCGATCTCTCCATAGAGAACAGCGGGCTCTGACACCTCCCTCTCTGCACACAGAGCGGAAACGGAGCTGTCACCTGCCTGCTCAGCGAGGATCAGTGTATCGATCCCCGCTGAGCAGCACGGAGTCTGCCTATGGAGGCGGACCGTGTGAAAGGAGCCTTAGTGCCTTATGTGCATCATATCAGCCTCAGAACCCGTGTAATATGTGTCCTGGATTAAAGGGATGAGGTGGCAACCTTACATGCACATGAACTTTAATGGCATCCCGGTCTTAGTCTGTAGGGTTCCATATTGAGCTGGCCCACCCCCCATTGCAGCTATAACCGCTTCAACTCTTCTGGGAAGGCTGTCTACAAAGTTTAGGAGTGTGTCTTTATGGACCTTGCTTTGTGCAATGGTGCGCAGTCATGTTGGAACAGGAAGGGACCATCCCCAAACCGTTCCCTCAAAGTTGGGAGCATGAAATTGTCCAAAATCTCTTGGTATGCTGACGCCTTAAGAGTTCCCTTCACTGGAACTAAGGGGCCCACCCCAAACCCTGAAAAACAACCCCACACCACAATCCCCCTCCACCTATTGATTTGGCTGATTAAGGTGGTAATTAAACTCACTTAGTGCCTAATGTGCATTATATCAGCCTCAGAACCTGTGTAATTAATATGTGTCCTGGATTAAAGGGATGAGGTGGCAACTCTACACACACATGAACTTTAATGGCATCCCAGTCATAGTCCGTAGGGTTCAATATTGAGTTGGTCCTCCCTTTGCAGCTATAACAGCTTCAACTCTTCTGGAAAGGATGTCCACAAGGTATAGGAGTGTTTCTATGGGAATGTTTGACCATTCTTCCAGAAGCGCATTTGTGAGGTCAGGCACTGATGTTGAACGAAAAGGCCTGGCTTGCAGTCTGCACTCTAAATCGTCTCAAAGGTTGAGGTCAGGACAGTCAAGTTCCTCCACCCCAAACTCGCTCATCCATGTCTTTATAGACCTTGCTTTGAGCACTGATCCAAACCATTTGGTGGAGGGGGGATTATGCTGTGGGGTTGTTTTTCAGGGATTGGGCTTGGCCCCTTAGTTCCAGTGAAGGGAACTCTTAAGGCGTCAGCATACCAAGACATTTTGGACAATGTCATGCTCCCAACTTTGTGGGGACAGTTTGGGAATGGTCCCTTCCTGTTCTAACATGACCTTGTGGACAGCCTTCCCAGAAGAGTTGAAGCTGTTATAGCTGCAAAGGGTGGGAAACTCAATATTGAACCCTACGGACTAAGACTGGGCTGCCATTAAAGTTCATGTGCGTGTAAAGCCACCAGCTGAAAAGAAAAACTAGGGTTATGGCTCGTTTCTTCATTTTAGGAATTAGTTTAGTTAATTTGAATTCAAATCTATTCTAAATTCGACCCAATTTGGAAAAATGGAATCAATTTGAATTTGAATTCCATTCTAAATCCATTCTAAATCAAATTTATTCTATTCAAAATTAGAATTTTGGAAGATGGTATGTTCTTTCTGTTTTATTCTATAGTTTTTTTTTCTATTCTATTCTTTTCCATTCTATTCAAATTCAAATTTATTCTATTTAAAAATTCGAATTTCAGAAGATGGATATTTTCTTTCTATTCAATTATATTGTTTTTTCTATTTTATTCTTTTCTATTATTTCATTTTCAATTCTATTGTATTCTATTCTATTGTTTTTTCTATTCTTCTATTTTCTACTCCATTCTTTTCTATTCTATTCAAATTCAACTTTATTCTATTCAAATTTCGGAAGAAGGTTGTTTTCTTTCTGTTCTATTCTAATTTTTATTCTATTTAAATTCAAATGTATTCTATTTTAAATTCAAATTTCAGAAGATGGTTATATTCTATTTTATCCTATTCTATTCTTTTTTTTTTAAATCTATTCTATTTCTTTATTTTCTATTCTATTGTATTTAGTTATTTTTTTATTATTTTTTTTTATTCTATTTTGTTCTGTTTTACGCTATTCTTTTGTATTCTGTCCTATTCTTTTATTTTCTATTCTATTAATTTATTATATATTATATCCCTCTATTCTATTTTTTTTCATTTTTTTATTTTGTACTCTGTTCTGTTTTACTCTATTATATTTTAATCTTTCATTTTCTATCCTATTATTTTCTATTCTATTCTATTTTTTTTCTATTCTATTCCTTTATTTTGTATTCTATTTTATTATTTTCTGAAATTCAAATTCGATTTGAAAATGATTTAAATTCAATTCAAAAACTATTTGAATTTGAATTTCGTGTGGAATATTCGTTTAGCTATTTCGGATTTGTTTAAATTAGTTACTATTGTAATTTGAAAATTTGGATACATCCGAACTTCCAAATATTGAAAAATTTGTCTGAATTTTTTTTCGGAACGAAATGAACTGCAAATGTCTAGCTTCAGCCATAACCCCGGTAAAGCACTTCAAAGCTGCAACGCATGTATACTTATTGTGGTCTTTAAGTGGTTAAAAGAAATACTGAGGCAGGGTGCTCTGATGTTTTCAGGATAGGCGATGTTGCCTATGGCCCCTCCCACCAGCCATGATCTGGTGCAGTGCCTAGAGATGCACAGGTGCCCAGTGATGATATCACATGGTCTATAATAAGTTATTGAATAAAAAAACAAAATAACTAAATGATTTTATTGAAACATTTCATTATCATGTTAATGAGGAACCAGAAAAGGCAAAATATAAGCAGATTTTAATTTAATATTTTTCCAACTTTTTCCACATTAAAACAATAATAACGGAAAGTTTTGGCTGAAGTTCCAGTTTAAATGAGACGCAGAAACAGATCTACACAACAAAAAGGGAAAACAGTTATGTAAGATTTTTTTTTTTTTTTTTTTTATATAAGGACAAAAAAAAAAAAAAATTAATATTGCTATGGCTTTTTAGAAATTGCTCCAGTTTTGGGATATTGTCATTGACTTAAATGCTGTTGTCACCTTTGTGACAACCATTGAGACACTTACCTTAAGAGATGAAAATAGCATTACCCCCTGTAATGGCGTGTTCTCTGCAGAATTTGTTTTGGCATTTAAAGACACTAATGCACCTGCAGATGAAATGTTCTCGTCAGTGGATGACATCTGGATTGAAGACAAAAGAGTCGTGTGTCATCAAGCATACTGTAGCCGGGGACATAGCGGGTATGACAGCGCATGGGACTTCTAGAAGCTGCTGCGCCGTTTGAAGTCGCAGGTTTTCTTTATCAGCTTTGGGTGAAAGTTTATTTCTTGCCGACTCGTGTAAAAGTGTGATTCATGCAACGGCCTGGATGTGTGAACATTGCATAATATAGAAATTAATTTCATGCACACAGTTTGCTAGAATCGACGTAGATATGTTTTGCGGCGGGAGATGACCGAACTTTAAAAAAATGTTCACTGCAGGTAATCTACCCAATTCCTATTCACAATCTGTTTCTGCATTCACCAATCTGCTAGAATTTTTTTCTGAAATATATATATATATATATATATATATACAGTGCCTTGCGAAAGTATTCGGCCCCCTTGAACTTTTCGACCTTTTGCCACATTTCAGGCTTCAAACATAAAGATATAAAACTTTAATTTTTTTTAAATTGTGAAGAATCAACAACAAGTGGGACACAATCATGATCTTGCCACTCTTCCATAAAGGCCAGATTTGTGCAGTATACGACTGATTGTTGTCCTATGGACAGAGTCTCCCACCTCAGCTGTAGATCTCTGCAGTTCATCCAGAGTGATCATGGGCCTCTTGGCTGCATCTCTGATCAGTCTTCTCCTTGTATGAGCTGAAAGTTTAGAGGGACGGCCAGGTCTTCGTAGATTTGCAGTGGTCTGATACTCCTTCCATTTCAATACTATCGCTTGCACAGTGCTCCTTGGGATGTTTAAAGCTTGGGAAATCTTTTTGTATCCAAATCCGGCTTTAAACTTCTCCGCAACAGTATCTCGGACCTGCCTGGTGTGTTCCTTGTTCTTCATGATGCTCTCTGCACTTTAAACGGACCTCTGAGACTATCACAGTGCAGGTGCATTTATACGGAGACTTGATTACACACAGGTGGATTCTATTTATCATCATTAGTCATTTAGGTCAACATTGGATCATTCAGAGATCCTCACTGAACTTCTGGAGAGAGTTTGCTGCACTGAAAGAAAAAGGGCTGAATATTTTTGCACATCCAATTTTTCAGTTTTTTTATTTGTTAACAAAGTTTGAAATATCCAATAAATTTCATTTCACTTCATGATTGTGTCCCACTTGTTGTTGATTCTTCACAAAAAATTACAGTTTTATATCTTTATGTTTGAAGCCTGAAATGTGGCAAAAGGTCGCAAAGTTCAAGGGGGCCGAATACTTTTGCAAGGCACTATATATATATATATATATATATATATATATATATATATATATATATATATACAGTATCTCACAAAAGTGAGTACACCCCTCACATTTTTGTAAATATTGTATTATATCTTTTCATGTGACAACACGGAAGAAATGACACTTTGCTACAATGTAAAGTAGTGAGTGTACAGCTTGTATAACAGTGTATATTTGCTGTCCCTTCAAAATAGCTCAACACACAGCCATTAATGTCTAAACCGCTGGCAACAAATTTTAGCAAAGTGTCATTTCCTCAGTGTTGTCACATGAAAAGCTATAATAAAATATTTACCAGAGATACTGTATGTATATATATATATATATATATACAGAGTCAGGAAAATCATTTTTTGATCCTCTGTAGATTTTGTAAGTTTATAAATAGAAATGTAGAAAGAAAACGGGGCTATCCTGGTGCTAGACTACCCCACTCAGTATAACACCATCAACAAAAAATATTTAAAACATTCTTTTATTGTATCAAAATATAATAAAATACAGTCCAACACATGGATATTGGTACGTCAGTAGTGGGGAGATTAGGGAGTATCCTGGTGAAATTCAGTAAGGTTTGTTGTGATACTGGAGGCTGTATCCTGGGGTTACCACCCCCATGCAAGGCTGTATTTGGGTACACCATCCCCTCCCTTCTATATGTCAGTATTGATGTGAAGCGTGTCACTAAGGGGAATTGTGAGGAATACTGGATGTGGTGGGACCACTCCTCTCTTGCCCCCTTTTTTTCTTCCAAGGTGCAGGAGGTTTACCTTGCTTGTAATTATCATTGAATATCACAGCTGCATTGGCTTATCAGCAATCAGTTATCAGAACCAGGCGTTTTTCTACCAAAAACACTTTCTACCGAAAACACTGTCATATTAATCTGACACTGTGAACCCTCTTCACCCAATACGCCTGAGGAAGCTTTCAAGACGAAACGCGTCGGAACAATCTTGTCCTCTGATATGCTCATGGGCAAATGGATATTTAGTGTGTCTCTGCCTAGGTTTTGAGGAAAGGGTCTATTTACCATGTATATTTATGTATGGTTGTTCAATGACATATGAACCTATCATATGTTGGACTGTATTTTATTATATTTTGATACCATAAAATATTTTTTTTCTGTTGATGGTGTTATACTGAGTGGGGTAGTCTAGCACCAGGATAGCCCCATTTTTTTCTACATTTCTATTTATACCTTTATTGGGGTGATGGCGCATGACATGATTGGTTAGGACTAATATATTCCTCACAGATTTTGTAAGTTTGCCCAATTACAAAGAAATGAAGAGTCTATATATATATATATATATATTTTTTTTTTTTTTTTATCATAGGTGTTTTTTAGATGATAGAGACAGAGTGATATATTTACTAAAGCTGGAGAGTGCAAAATCAGGCTCACTATTGCATAGAAACCAATCAGCTTCCAGGTTTTATTGCCAAGGCTTAAATGAATAAGCTGAGGTTAGAAGCTGATTGGTTCCTATGCAGAAGTGAGCCTGAGTTAGCATTTTCCAGCTTTAGTAAATAAACCCCAGAATATCAATCAAAAATCCTCCCCAAACAAAACACATGATACAAATGCTATAAATTGAGTTGCAGTTCAGTGAGTAAAATAAGTATTTGATCCCCAAGCAAAACATGACTCACTGCTTGGTGGAGAAACCCTTGTTGGCAATCACAGAGGTAAGAAGTTTCTTGTAGTTGGTGACCAGGTTTGCAGACCTCTCAGGAGGGGTTTTAGTCCACTCTTCTTTACAGATCTTCTCTAAATCCTAAAGGTTTCTTGGCTGTCACTTGGTATCTCGAAGTTTCAGCTCCCACCATAAATTTTCTATAGGATTAGGGTCTAGAGACTCCATGACCTTAATGCGCTTCCTTTTGAGCCACTTCTTTGTTGCCTTGGCAGTATGTTTTGGGTCATTGTCATGCTGGAAGACCCATCCATGATCTTCAGTGTTGTGGCTAAGGAAAGAAGGTTCTTATCCAATATCTTACAATAAATGGCCCCATCCATTGGCCCCTCAATGCGGCAAAGTCGGTATGTACCTTTAGCAGAAAAACAGCCCCAAAGCATAATGTTTCCACCTCCGTGCTTGACTGTAGGGATGGTATTCTTAGAGTCATAGTCAGCTTTTTTCTTCCTTCCAAACACGGCAAAGTCCCCCTCCTCAAGAAGACACATGTACAGTAAACAGAGTTGTATAAAGTACTCGAAACCCATACTTGAGTAGAAGTACAAGTGCTCTATCAAAAAGTGACTTGAGTAGAAGTACTAAAGTATTCAACATTTTTTGTACTTAAGTATTGCAAGTAGTTTTTTTAAAAAATGTTGCTACTCAAGTACTGAAAGTAAAAGTACAAGTACTGTGTTATGTAGTTATTAAAGAAAGAAGTCAAAATTTTGAACATCATATTGTTTTTTTATTATTTCAAATGCAGCTTTTATTTATACATACAGTAGCATTTATTTTCGTATGCACTGATAATACACATGTTTTGGAGCTTCATGAAACCTGCCATCTACTGTTCTGGCAGTGGTAATTTTTATAATTGTAACGAGTAACTATGCAGCACAAAAAAAAAAATATCGGAGTAGAAGTATTGAAATCATCGAAAAAATGTAGTGAAGTAAAAGTGGAAGTAGGAGAAAAAAATTCTACTCTAGGAAAGTACAGATACCGCCTTTCGGTACTTACGTACAGTAGTGAAGTAGTTCTACTTAGTTACTATACATCTCTGACAGTAAACCAATAAACATCTAAATATTTTAGAGAAGGGTTGGAAGAAAGTGCTGTGGTCAGATGAGACCAAAATAGAGCTCTTTGGCATTAACTTGACTCGCCGTGTTTGAAGCAAGAAAAATGCTGACTTTGGCCCTAAGAACACCATCCCTACAGTCAAGCACCAAGGTGGAAACATTATGCTTTGGGGCCGTTTCTCTGACCTGGCCAATGTCTATGGTTGTCTGCATCACAAGACCATCTGAACAGAATTATAAATTCTTCCACAGGAAAACCAGTCCTCAGGTATTGGCGCAAATGCGCACCGGCTGTAGACCTGATGTTCGCTGGCACCCGCTGATAGTTCAGTACACAGGCAAAATGGCGATCTTTCTATGTAAACAAGGCAGATCACCATTCTGTCAGTAAGGAAGGCATGGATCCTGTGTTCCTGCAAAGCTGGGACACAGATCTATGCCTTCCTCTAGTAAAAACATCCCCCACACTACAGTAAAACACCAGCTAGGCGCACAGTTAACCCTTTGATCCCCCCGATGTTAACCCCTTCCTAGCCAGTGCATATTTTTTTAGCACTGGTCACTATAGTAGTGTCACTGGTCCCTATAAAAGTGTCCGTTAGTTTCCAGTTTGTCTGCCGCAATAATGACGCTTGTAGAAGCTAATCAATATATGCTTACAGGGATTTTTTTTTTTTTTTTTTACCAAAAAATATGCAGCAGAATACATATTGGCCTAAATTGATGAAGAAATTCGATTTTTTAAATTTTTTTTATTGGATGTGTTTTATAGTAGAACGTAAAAAAATATTGTTTTGTTTTTTTTCAAACATGTCGGGTTTTTTTTGTTTATAGCGCAAAAAATTAAACTCGCAGAGGTGATCAAATGGCACCAAAAGAAAACTCTATTTGTGAGAAAAAAAGGACGACAATTTTATTTGGGTACAGCGTCACATGTCCGTGCAGTTGTCAGTTAAAGTTAAACAGTGCCGTATCACAAAAAATGGCCGGGGGGGGTAAACCTTCCAGAGTTTAAGTGGTTAACTAAGTAAAGTGCATGTATCAGTAAAGTGTATAAATCAATAACACACAATATTTCAACTGTAACAATCACTGTGCAATATACCGTATATACTCGAGTATAAGCCCAGTTTTTCAGGATGTTTTTTCATGCTGAAAATGCCCCCTTCGGCTTATACTCGAGTCACTGGCTTCACTATGTTTTTAAAAATGGCGCCGCTCAGCGCCGACGTGTCACTGCGCATGTGCGGCATGCCCGAGAATAGCCGAACGTGTTCGGGTTTTCCCGAGCATCGGCGGCGCATTTGCGGTGATGTAGTATTGGCGCCGGGCGGCGCGATTTTTAAATCGAAAGCGGCTCACCGACAGGTAAGTGAGACTCCTCCGTAGCCCCTGCATTTCCTCATGCAGTGCTGCGGGCATGGTACAGGACATTCTCCTGTACCATGCCCGCAGCACTGCATCTCCTGTGCCATGCCTGTACATACTGTGCCATGCCTGTACTTACTGTGTTATGCCTATACCTACTGTGCCATGTCTGTACATACTGTGCAATGCCTGTACATACTGTGCCATGCCTGTACTTACTGTGCCATGCCTATACCATCACCTTTGCTATGCCTATACCATCACCTGTGCCATGCCTATACCATCACCTGTGCCATACCTATACCATCTCCTGTACCATGACCAGTGCCATGCCTGTACCATGACCTGTGCAATGCCTCTACCATGACCTGTGCCATGCCTGTACGATGACCTGTGACATGCCTGTACCATGACCTGTGCCATGCCTGTACGATGACCTGTGACATGCCTGTACCATGACCTGTGACATGCCTGTACCATCACCTGTGCCCTGACCTGTGCCATGCCCTTACCATGACCTGTGCAATGCCTATACTATGACCTGCGCCATCTCCTGTACCATGCCAGCAGCCCCTGTTATGTGTCTTGTAGTGGTCTAGTTGGGTCCAGTAGCTGCTGCATTTCCCACCCTAGGCTTATAGTCAATAAGTTTTCCCACTTTTTTGTGGTAAAATTAGGGGTCTCTGCTTATATTCGGGTCTGCTTATACTCGAGTATATACGGTATTGCATAAATATGGTAAACAATATATATTCTGTGCAAAAGTTAACAACACAAGTCTCTTACTGGTGTTTTTCTGCTGTTTTGTAAAGCTATTTTTGCAGTTTTTTACAAGTTTTTTACAAGCTTTTTAAAAAGTGTTTTAGAAGTGCAATACAAGCGTTTTACAGCTTAAGGCTTTTTTGTTTAGCCAATAAAAAGCACTAGGGGGGAAGAGAGGGAGAGGAAATTAGGGGCGGAGAGCTGCTATTTGAGCAGAAAACGCTCTTAAAACGCTCAAGTCAGGCTTTTTGTAGTCTGTGGGGCCATAAACCCGTGTAATCTGACAAAAAGAAGCTCATTTACTTTTTTGAGCTTCATACATTTTGCTTTAGGTGACAAAACACTCAGATGTTAACGGGGGCCATAAAATTAATGGGATTTGGCTTGTTGAGTGTTTTAGAGCTACAAGCTTCAAGCAGAAAATCGCTCAGGTGTAAACATGGAGGGCCTAAGTGTTTATAAAGTGCTCTTTAAAAAATGTCTTGTTCCACAGCCCAGGAGTCGGACCCTCGTGAGACTATAGAGGAGGAGAGTGGATTCATTGGTGGACCGTGGTGTACAGAGGAATACTCAGTAACTCCATAGTGGATGCAAATTTGGTGTTGTCCTTATGGTACCTTGTACCGGCGAGGTTGGCAAAAATCGATCCTGGCATCTCGCCCCTCTGTTTTCGAGGAGCAATATGTTTCATGTCTGGTGGTCTTGCCTGAAGGTTCAGCGATTCTGGATCAGAATATTCAATCTTATCTAATTGGTTACAGGAATGAATGTACCCAAAAACGCCAAAACAGCGATATTCACTGATTTGTTGGATGAGATCCCCAGGCATCTCCGAACTCCCATATTCTTAATTTTTGTAGTAGCTAAAGTCACCATAGCGCGAGCATGGAAATCACCCATGGTCAATGCTGCATTGGTCAAATATAAAATAGCTTGGATTATGATTAATGAAAAATTGGCAAGTATCTTCAGTGACAAATAAGCTAGGTTTGAAAATATGTGGAATCCCTGGATTAGATACCTTCATGCTCTTTTATAACCGGGGTGCCCTGGGGGTTGGATGTTTGGGTCGAGGGGATCATTATGATCTTGTTAATTTTTATATAGATGCCAATGTGGGGACCACAGAACCTTTCCCATCCTAGCATATATTTGGGTGCAAGGCACTGCACATTGAGATACTGGGAACATTGTAATATTTGGCAGGGCCTACCTGTCAGGATTGGGTCTTTTACTGTCTATATGTAACATGACTGAGACGAGCTGGCCTATGACCATGCTTAAGGGTGCATCCATCTTTTGACATCTGTTTGATAATTTTTGTATCTTTTGTACATTGCAAACTTTCTTGAATAAAAATGCATTGAAACCAAAAAGGTAGAAAATCCAATATCTTCACTTATTGTGACCGATATGTGCTCCCCTTGTGAACACCCCCTCTGTAGATCTCCATGACCCCCTATAAATGGGCCTTTAGTGCTTTAAGAGTATATCTTACCTTCAGCAGCTTTATCCAGGTTCGCTCCCCAGGACCTCTTCTTTTTAAACTTTCCTCCAGTTTGTATATGCAAAGGGAAAAAAACCCTCCAATAGTGTAATTCTTCATTTATTGGCAATTTAAAACAATTAAAATACACTTACTCCATAACAGTGCTTGCATATACATAAGCTACAGCACATGTAAACCACTTCCTGGAACCACAGACTGGAAATATAAAAGTGGAAAATAGATAGTAAGCCCTGCCCAACTAGTTTCGTCACACTGATGTCCTCAGGAACAGGGCCGTTCCTGAGGACGTCAGTGTGACAAAACGAGTTGGGAAACTAGTTATTACAGTTCCGAGTGTATATGGTCACTGAAGTGAATCTATTTACATTATTCTATAGGGGAGTTGTGTTCTAATATTGCAAACGCCAAACCATATTGTCTTTACTTACCTTGGTTGCATCTTATTTATAGGATATAAGCTCAGTGGGAGCATCTGCACTTGGTAACAGAGCCATAGCGTGGAGTATTGAATTGATTGAGGGCATAGCCTTGGTAAATCATTGGCTCGTATCCTGGGTTTATTGGCACTACCTCTAACGTATCTAGTATACATTTATACAATCGGCAGCAGATATGGGGACATATTACTAATAACCAATTGGACCATTACAAATATTCTTTGACATATACCGGGGCCATTTCAGGAAAATCTCAGGATCTGAGGCCCCTTTGTCTGCCCAAAAGACTTGTTGTGCGTGTTGACATCCCGCCATTTTGGATCTTGATTCCTCATACGATATGGTCCTGAGGAAGCTATGCTTCATGCAAAACATGCTGGCCTGTGGATCAGGACCCATACAGCTTTACCTACTCTGTTTAGGTTATTGTACAGGGTGACTGACAAGAGTTGGACTTTTTTAGAATAGGTCTTACACCGTAAGGGGCGTCTCTCCCCACCCCCACTGGAATGACAATTTAGTCACAATGATGCAGTAGACGTTGCTTACAACAGCTTTGTTCAAAGTGGTTAGGCTATGACAGTAACACTATTTTGTCGAGAATTCAATGTTGGTCCACACGGCCGTTCTCAGTTGCAAAATGGTCCTCAGGTGGATTGAACATTTCAAAACAACCGGAAACATAATGAACAAGAAACCACTAGGCCCTGCCCGCACTGCAAGGTTGCCGGAAAACATTGCAGGGGTGAGAGAGGCACTAGTTAGGAGCCCGGGACAGTCTTCTCCAAGACATGCAAGTGAGTTAGGGTTGAGTCGTTAATCAGTGAGAACCATTTTACAGAGAGATTTAAGATTCCTATATATACAAAATGCAGGTTGTTCAACAGCTCAACGTGAGAGATTATGAGCAACAAAGACTTTGCTGTGCAAATGCAAGTGATCTTTAAATAAAATGAAAATGCAATAATCATGATGAGAGATTAAGCTCATTTTCAATGGAATGAAACAGTAAATAAGCAGAACCTTCGTTACTGTGCTCCCGAAAAACCTAAGAACACTCAAGAAAGACCTCTCCACTCCTTGCCCCTTTTGGCGTTATCGGCCCATATTTTTTCGAGAAAAACAGCGTAACAGTGACTGTTTACTCAGAACGTTATTCACATGCTGAACAACTGCTTAAGACCAGTACTGGGAAGATGAGGAATAAACGTGAGAAATGTTTATTTTCAACAGGATGGTGCCACAGTGCATACTGCCAACGCACAAATGGAAGTTCTTCTAAACATGTTCCCTGGGTGCCTCATTTCACGTTTCAGAAATGTGCCGTGGTCCCCAAGGTCTCCGGACTTATCATGTGATTTCTTCCTATGGGGGTACCTTAAGAGCTGTGTGTACACTCACAAACCCCGTAATTTGAATGAATTAAAGGATGCCATCTGACGAGAAGTGCTCACGATCGATCAACAGCCGTTGATCCGAGTGATGGACAATTTCAAACAAAGGATTGAAAGCTGTATTCAAGAGGATGGTCATCTAAATGATATTATTTTTCTGTAGCACCACTCCCATGGGAGCTGCTGAATGCGGATTCCCCTGAATTACCCATAGCAACAATTTAGCGATTTGAGGTACTCTATGTGCTTGGCTCAGTCAGAAAACAGTCCAGGGTATTTGGTTTTGTTGTTTTTATTGAGAACTGGGATAGGAGATGGGATTAGTGGGATACTCCAACTAGATGAACTATGCACAATTTCAGGACTTTTAACTGAGGTTGAATGCGGCAAGGCCGCTGCTTCACTTTGCCACTGTAGTGTAGTAGTTAATAAATGAACTGTGTGTGAATCATTCTTCAGGGCCCTGCTTGGCACCCCCTTTACCCCTACTTTTCAGGATTCTACTTGGTTCCCCCTTTACTATGACATACTGTGTGAACTGGGCTTTTATCCTCTGACTTCACTGGAGTGGTCCCCCTTCCTGGGCAGACCCTTTGGCAGACCCCCTGGTACTCACGGACACTGTTTTTCCCAGATGACTCTGCTTTACAGAATCCTTTCTGGCTCAGCTCCACACTTGGCTCACTAGGCTGACTGCCTGTAACCACTTTCCTCAAACAATAGGAGGAGAGACAGCTGTCACCCTCCTCCTGGGACTCTGCTTCCCACCAAAGACACCTTGTCACATGTCCCCATGGCTTTTATGAGCAATCCCAGAATGCACAGCGGTTGTGCCCTCCCACTGGGACCCTCACCAAAGTCTATGTGTCACTGGCTGGGTTTCCTCCACTGTCCAACAGGTTCCCCTATTGGATACAGTGGGGAAACTCCGTCAGACCAAGTGAATCACACATGGAAACATGTAACAGGCAAAACTAACAGATCAGGCTTCCCTGATGAGCAGATGTAGGATAACAATGCTTTTTCCTAGCACCTATATAGGAGGGTGCTACATCTCATAACCGAATAAGTAACTCAAATGGCATGTCTTGACCTCTGTTTTTGTAAAAATAATTCCATTTCAAGTTGAAAATCTAGGGAGTACTTCCTGTTTTTAAAAAACGTTTGACTCCCGTCGGTCACCCTATATATAGGTGATTATGTTCCGGCCCTATTGGGATATAATTTTTTACCAGGCCCTTATACATGGGGCATCGGTGACTCCATTTTAATATGTGTATACGCACAAATGTTTTTTATTATTATGAGTTGTAAATAAAGATTCTTTTTTTTTTTTTTATCCAAGTGTCTTGTCTCATATGGGTGCAATTACAGGTCCAACATTTTGGTAAGATTAGTTCTTACGCACCCTTTTGTCCTTGTATCTTGGATGTGGCACAGTGGAGATTTGTGGAGATTTTTTTATGAACTTCTTGTTTTAACAGGAGTTCTATCCCTAGTTCAAAACAGCACAGTTTTAAATGTGCAACTTATTTATTATTCCGTTAACCTTCGCAGGAAACATTTTCATCTCCTGTAGTATCACAGAAAATGTAAGTGATTCGCTATTAAATGGCACATTATACTCCAAATTGCAATGCAGATTTTTTTTTTACCAACCTAAAATTTAACAGTTGCCTTTGCCACCCACGAGGTTGTGCTTTGTACACTAGTTCTAAGTTTGATATTTTGTTTTGGTTCCTTGCCGTTCTTCTTGACTTTTTCACTCCAGCGTATCATGTCCAGGATGTAAATAATACAATATATTTAAATGCATTTCTCTATCGATGTGCGCCACTGTACTTATGCATGCCACACTCCATAATTTCGATGATTGCTTCACTTAAGCGTTGTTTCTTTAAATGTCAAGAGTCTCTCTCTTCCGTCGACAACTTCCATTGTCTGCCCAGGATCCTTGGCTTGGCTGCTTTTAGCACTTGATAAATTAGTCATGTTGTACACTTGTGATGTTTTGAGACTCTGGTGCCCTCCGTTTGTAAATTGTGGTTTGATGCTGAAATGTACCGTTGCCGTCTATTTGCTGTCCAATTACCGGTAACCATTTAGGAGAATTTTTTTTTTCCTTTGATATGATGGATTTGGACCGGTTCAATATTGGAAACAGTTCATTCACTTTGGGTATGTTGGTGAGCATAGCTGAGCGAATCAGTTTGCTCATCTCCGCTGGTTAGTCAGTTTTTGTTGTTAAAGTGAACCTGTCCTTGTGTTATGCTTAGCAAAAGGTTCACTTAAAACCTAATTGCAGGACATTGCCAAAACTATCCCTTGCAGTGGTGCTGCACCCACACTGCAAGGGTTACCTGCTCATTTAGTCTGGGGCAGGGAGACCTCCAATCTTGTCAGTTACATTGTATATTTTACAGATATTCATGGGCTGAAAATATTAGTCCATTTTTTAACATCAGAAGTCCCCCCTTCAGATTAGAGTCCATAGGTGTGCACAGCCTGTTGCATTACGGTGTGCACCCGGAGCTCAAACACACATGCCTGTATGTATATTGTCAGTAGAGCAGTGGACAGTGTCAGTCGGTAGAGCAGAATTTGTCAATAGGGCAGAGGGCGGTGGCAGTAGTTTTTTTGTTTTTTATTATTTTATTTTTTTAAATATTTTTTATATTATTTTTTGTTATTTTTTTTCTTTTTAGAATTTCTTCATTAGATCCGTTGGGGGGCTTTATGATATATCAGGAGTCTAAACGGACCCATGATGTCTCACTTTTGAGACAGAGAAAGGGACTCTCTGCAGCCTCAGCTGCACTGGACAGTGAATGAATGGGAAGTGCTCTGTGCTGAGCGGCTTCCTGTTCTTCACAAACTGAAGAATAGTAAACAGAGCAGCCGGCAGAAGATGAGACAATGGAAAGCGGCAGCTGCAGGGTAGCGGGGGATCAGGGGAGGCCGGGCAGTATGGAGAATCTGCGACGCTCGCAGTGATTAGGGTGTGACTAGATAAAACCTGGCACACTCGAACTGTGTGCACCCCTATGTCAGAGGCCCCTTTTCACATTAGAAGCTCCCCATCACATCAGAGTCCCCCTTTCACATTGAAGCCCCCATCACATCAGATCCCCCCCCCCCATTTCCATCAGAGTCTCCCTTTCACTTTCACATCAGATCCTTGTTTCAAATCAGAAGCCTCCATCACATGAGAGTCTCCTTTTCCCATCAGTAGTGATGGGCCGAACACCCCCTGTTCAGTTCGCACCGGAACATCTCGAACAGGGAAAAAGTTATATCGAACATGAAAACTCTATTAAGGTCTATGGGACACGGATATGAAAAATCAAAAGTCCTAATTTTAAAGGCTTATATGCAAGTTATTGACATAAAAAGTGTATGGGGACCCGGGTACTGCCCTGGGGGACATGTATCAATGCAAAAAAAGTATTTGGAGCAGTAATTTAATTGATGCTTAAAGTGCAACAATAAAAATTTAAAATTCCTTCAAAAATCATGCCTGAGGGGTCCCCTTATTGTGCCTGTAAAGTGGCACATCTGTACGATGTATGGAGCCTGCTGCAGCAATACTGACTTTTTAAAAATGTAAAAATGTCATGTAAACTTGCTCGCAGCTGTAATGTATTGTCAGCTCCCTATAAAAAAAAACGGCATAGACCCCCCCCCCCCCTCCCAGTCGAAGGGCCTGGTATGGATTTTAAGGGGAAGCCTAAATTGGCATAAAATCCATACCAGACCCTTATCCGAGCATGCAGCCTGGCAGGTCAGGAAAGGGAGAGGACGGGTGAGCGCCCTCCACTCCTGAACTATACCAGGCCACATGCCCTCAACATGGGGGGATGGATGCTTTGGGGCAGGGTGGCTCTGCCCCCCCACCTCAAAGCACCTTGTCACCACCATGTTGATGGGGACAAGGGCCTCTTCCCATGTTGATGGGGACAAGGCCCTCTTCCCGACAACCCTGGGCTGTAGTTTTTGGGGTCTGCAGATGGGAGCTTATCAGAATCTGGAAGCCCCCTTTAACAAGTGGGCCCCCAGGTCCCAACCCCCCATGTGAATGGGTATCGGGTACATCATACCCGTACCTATTCACCAAAAAAATTTAAAAAAGTAAAAACCACAGAACACAGTTTTTGAAAAGTCCTTTATTAAAAACATGAGATGTCAGAAGGGGGCGGTGCCACCAGGTGACCTAATCGGGTGACCCCACCCCTTGCCTAAAAAAGAACTGTAAAAGCCGAAGATCAGGCATATGGCGGTTAGCCTTTTAAGAGGCGAAGCATTTTTAATTTTTTTTCTATTTTTTGGATCCAGGAGGCGTCGTGATTCATAATGAATTCACATCGAGGAGCACTATTTTTTTCTTTTTTTTAATAAAAGACTTGTCAAAAACTGTGATCTTTGGTTTTTACTTTTACCTTTTTTTTTGGTGAATGGGTACGGGTATATCAGAATCCCCCCTTCACATCAGAAGTGCCCCCTTTCACATCTGAAGCCCCCCTTCACCTTAGAGCCCCCTTTTTACATCAGAGCCCCCCTTTACATCAGAGCCCCCCTTTACATCAGAGTCCCCCTTTCACATCTGAAGCCCCCAGTCACATCAGAGTCCCTCCTTTCACCAGAGTCCCCCTTTCACCTCAGAAGCCCCCAATAATATTAGGAAACCCCCTTTCACATCGACAGTCCCCCTTCGCCTTAGAGCCCCCTGTTCACAATAGAGCCCCCCTTTACATCAGATTCCCCTTTTTACATCAGAAGCCCACCCCATCACATAAGAGCCTCTCCTCCTTACATCAGAAGCTCTCCTTTCACATCAACCCCCCCCCCCCTTTCATATCAGAAGCCCCCCATTCACCTTAAAGTGATTCTGAAGGCAGAAGTTTTTTTTTTTTTTTTTTATCTTAATGCATTCTATGCATCAAGATAAAAAAAACCTTCTGTGTCCAGCAGCCCCTCTCAGACTTCAGAATAACAAAAGGTAGGAATCCGCAGCAAAAGTTGTTAAAATCCTTGTAATGTACAGAGATCACCCAGAGGGGAATGTTTTTTTCCTCAACAAAAATGCGGTTACGCTTTAATAAATAAAAATATTGTAAAAGAAAGGGTTAAACAGGAGGGGAGGACAGAGAGAAATACCAGTATACATAAGAAAATAAGTTGTAGTGCCCCAAAACCACCACTAGATGTCAACATACTGCAAAGTATAATAACCTGATGCAGCTCAATATAACACCTAAAAAATTATATAAAAGTGGGGCAGAAAAGTTGCTTTCATATTTTTCCAGAGCTCAGAAATAATAATAAAGTAAAAATGTTATTTTTAGGACTGAATGTGTTAAATATAAAAACGTAACCACTTGCCGACCGCCGCACGCCGATCTACGTCGGCGGTCAGCCCCTCACAGGCAAAGTGACGTAGGGCTACGTCACTAGCTTGTGAGGGTCTAGGGAGCGAGCGTGCGCTGCCGGAGGCGCGCTCCCGCTCCCGCGTGGTCACGGACCCCCCCCGCGCGTGTGACCGGCGGACCCGATGTCCGCCGGCCACTCTGCGATCGGCGGGGGAGAGGGAGAAAGTCAGGCAGCTTGTGTAAACAAGCTGCCTGTCATTCTCCCCTCTGTATGAGAGCTGATCATATGGATCTACTATGTAGATCCGTTGATCACTCTGCATACAGCTGAAGCCACAGCCAATCACAGTAAGAATCACGCCCCTAGGGACACACACAGCCCCTCCCTCTCAAATAAAGTTAACCCCTTCACTACCAGTGTATTTTTAAAGTAACAGTGCATATATATAGCACTGATTACTGTAGAAATGTCACTGGTAACCCCAAAAGTGTCAAAAATGTCAGTCAAGGGTCCGATCTGTCCGCCTCAATGTCGCAGTACCGCAAAAAAAATCGCAGATCGCCGCCATTACGCGTTAAAAAAAAAACAACAAAAATGACAAAAATCTTTCCCTTAGTCAGTAAACGCAATAACTTTTGCGCAAACCAATCAAAATACGCTTTTTGCGATTTTTTTTACCAAACATAGGTAGCATAAAACAAATTGGCCGAAAATGTTAAAATATTTTGATTTTTACATTTTTTTGGGGGGGAATTTCATATAAAAAAAAGGGAAAAATATTGCTATTTTTGCAAAATTGACGCTCTTTTTTTGTTTATAGCGCGTGATCAAAAAATCGCACAGGTGATCAAATACCGCCAAAAGAAAGCTCTGTTTGTGGGAAAAAAAGGACGCCAATTCGTTTAGGTACAGCGTCGCACGACCGCGCAATTGTCCGTTAAAGTCATGCGGTGCCGAATCGCAAAATAGCCCCTGGTCGTTTAGCAGCCAAATCCTCTGGGGCTTAAGTGGTTAAAGATGATCTCTGTTGCATTTAACAAGGTAACCTGTCAGTTTACTTCACTTGGATTCATAATACTTCAGAATCAGTGAGTTTTGCGCTCTTTTGCAGCCTAACATTTACAATCCTTCCACTCGCTGCTCCTAGCAGTGTAATGAGCCCAGCAGGTGACGGCAGGTAAATGACAGTAGTTATTTAGTTAACAGGCGAAGTCTTCTCAGTCGGTTAGGGGGGGTCACAGATGACAAATTTTCAGGTTTTTGTCTCATTTGTAGGGGGATCAGCTAAAAATGTCTCCTCCACGTATCAATATTTTCATGTTCTGCGACTGTGCTGTCAGGAGCCCTACAAAAATAGCTTTTCCAGCAGCTGTTCTCAGCATTATTTAATGCATCATTTAATCGGAAGTTAAATTATAAATAGTGCAAAAAAAAAAAAAAAACAGATATATGTGTTTAAGATACTGTGTGTGTGTGCATCAGTTCAGAGTCGTATGGAGACAACCTGCCTACTGATAAAATGGCCTTTTCTGAAATTATAAAAATTCTAACATACCCCAAGCATAGTTTTTAGCAAGATAAATTTATGGAAGCTGATATTCAACTTTTCTTTCATTATTTTGCCTTTTTTGCTTTTTTTTTCCTTCTTGTTCTCTTGTACCTTTAAAGTTCATTACATGTACAAGGGCTCTTGATGCTTTGGAAGGGTGATTTTTTAAAGGTCATTACGAAAACGTTTTCAAAACATTCAATTTTTTCCCAACTTGATCAATTTGAATCTTAAATTATACCGCTTTCGAAAGCCCTTGAGAGTGTTCTGTTTTTAGAGTAACGTAGCATGGTTTTTGCTCCTAAAGTACACTTGTTTTTAACCTCCTGATGACCGCATTCTGTAGATCAGCCTTTTTTCAACCAGGGTGCTCAGGTACCATGGGGTGCCTTGAGGTTTCTTCAGGGGTGCCTTGGCAAAATGCCTAAAAATTGGCCAAAATATGTATACAAGCCGACGTGTGGATGAAGCCTGCCTTTAACCACTTTAGCCCCTGAGGATTTGGCTGCTCAATGACCAGGCCCTATTTTGCAATTTGGCACTGCGTGACTTTAACCACTTAAAGCGGTTGTATCCCGCTTTTTGACACTTTTACCTACAGGTAAGCCTATAATAAGGCTTACCTGTAGGTACAAATAATATCTCCTAAACCGGCATGGTTTAGGAGATATTTACAGTGCATGCAGCCGCTCGCGCGAGCGGCGCATGCGCTCTGAAGGTCCGGGGGGACCTTCAATTAAGTTGCCGGGAGCTTGCCGGAAAAATCGGACGTCATCGCGGCTCCGGCCAATCAGCGCGCTGGAGCCGTCTCTCCCGGCCAATCAGCGCGCCGGAGCCGCCGAACCCGGAAGAGACGACGAGGGATTATGGCAGCGCCCGCATCGATGTCCGGGGGTCCGTGTCGGGGCTTCGTTTTAAGGTAAGTTACACATAATGGGCTAGTATGCGATGCATACTAGCTCATTATGCCTTTGTCTTGCAGGTTTTTTTTTTTTATTTTATTTTTTTAAAGGGTTTACAACCGCTTTAAGCCCCGGAAGATTTTACCCCCTTCCTGACCAGGGCCTATTTTGCGATTCGGCACTGCGTGATTTTAACTGACAATTGCGCGGTCGTTTGATGCTGTACCCAAATGAAATTGACGTCCTTTTTTCCCACAAACAGAGCTTTCTTTTGCCGGTATTTGATCACCTGTGCGATTTTTATTTTTTGCGCTATAAACAAAAAAAGAGCGACAATTTTGAAAAAATAACAATATTTTTCAAATTTTTTTATATGAAATTCTCAAAAAAAATATAAAAATCAAAATGTTTTAACATTTTAGGCCAATTTGTTTTCTGTTACATATTTATGGTAAAACAAAATCGCAATAAGCGTGTTTTGATTAGTTTGCACAAACGTTATTGCGTTTACTAACTACGGGAAAGATTTTTGTCATTTTTATTGTTTTTAACTAGTAATGGCAGCGATCTGCGATTTTTTTTTTTGCAGGACTGCGACATTGCGACGGATAGATCGGACCCCTGACTGACATTTTTGACACTTTTGGGGGTACCAGTGACATTACTACAGTGATCAGTGCTATACATATGCACTGTTACTGTGAAATTACACTGGTAGTGAAGGGGTTAACTTTTTTTTGAGAGGGAGGGGTTATGTGTGTCCCTAGGGGCGTGATTCTAACTGTGATTGGCTGTGGCTTGAGGTGTAGGAACAATGATCAATGGTCCTACATAGTAGAACCGTATAATCACTGTTCCTACACAGGGGAGAATGACAGGCGGCTTGTTTACATCAGCCGCCTGCCTTTCTCCCTCTCCACCGACGATCGCCGGGTGACCGGCGGACATCGGGTCCGCCAGTCACATGCGCGGTGGGGGGGGGGTTCGTGACCGCGTGGGAGCGCGCCTCCGGGGGCGCGCGGTCGCTCCCTAGACCTTCACAGGCTAGCGACGTAGTACTATGTTGCTCTGCCTGTGAGGGGCTGACTGCCGCAGTAAATATACTGTGAGCAGTCGGCAAGTGGTTAATTTCAATCATTTTTTATCAAGTTTTAACCGCTTGCCGACCGCCCACAGGCAAAGCGACGTAGCCCTATGTCGCTCACCCAGGAGCCTGCAGGGGGTGAGCGCACGCCCCGCCGGAGGCGCGCTCCTGCCCTCGCTCGTTCAGGGACATCCCCGCACGAGTGACCGGCGGCTCCGATGAGGGAGAAAGGCAGGCGGCTGATGTAAACAAAGCCGTCTGTCATTCTCCCTGGTGTAACTGCAGAGATCATACGATCCTGCTATGTAGGATCGTATGTCTCTGTGGTTACATCACAAGCCACGCCCCTTTACAGTTAGAATCACACCCCTAAGGACACACTTAACCCCTTGATCACTAATAAAGTTAACCCCTTCCCTGCCAGTGTCATTTTTACAGTAACAGTGCATATGTATAGCACTGATTACTGTAGTAATGTCACTGGTACCCCCAAAAGTGTAAAAAATGTTAGTCAGGGGTCTGATCTGTCCGCTGCAATGTCGCAAATCTCCGCCATTACTAGTTAAAAAAAAAACAATAAAAATGACATAAATCTTTCCTGTAGTTAGTAAACGCAATAACTTTTGCGAAACCAATCAAAATACACTTATTGCGATTTTTTTTAACAAAAATATGTAGCAGAAAACAAATTGGCCTAAAATGTTAAAACATTTTGATTTTTAGATTTTTTGGGGGGGAATTTCATATAAAAAAAATGTGAAAAATATTGTTGTTTTTTCAAAATTGACGCTCTTTTTTTGTTTATAGCGCAAAAAATAAAAATCGCACAGGTGATCAAATACCACCAAAAGAAAGCTCTGTTTGTGGGAAAAAAAGGACGTCAATTTCATTTGGGTACAGGGTCGCACGACCGCGCAATTGTCCGTTAAAGTCACGCAGTGCCGAATCGCAAAATAGGCCCTGGTCTTTGAGCAGGAAAATCCTCCAGGGCTTAAGGCTCCGTTCAGATGTAGGCGCTTTGAGGCGTTTTTGGGGAGTTTTTCTGCTCTAGGATCAGCTCTCAAAACGCCCAACAAGACAAATCCTATTCATTTCAATGGCCCCTGTTCACATCTGAGCGTTTTGACGCTGTATACAAAACGCCCAACGCTCAAAAAAGTACATGAGCTTCTTTTTGGGCAGATTACAGGCGTTTTCCATTGGTATCTATTCAATCAAAAAACGCCTGCACAAAAAACGCCTGTAATTTGCGGTAAAAATCGCCGTAAAATCGCGGTTAAAAAAACGCGCGAAAACTCTACGCTCAGGTGTGAATGTAGCCTAAAAGTTTAAGAAACATACAGTAACAAACATGACAATGTAACAAGCACACAATTAACAATATAACAGGTAGGGATTACAATAATGAGACGTGCATTGAAAAGTCCATCCAAGAGAGAGAGATCTTATCTGCCCCAGATTGCTCATAGGATCCCTCACTGGTCTCTCACAATGGCCAGGGGGACTTACTGTGGGGGAATTAGAGAAGATCGATCTGATCTCCTAGAGAATTGGAATAAGCAGATAATTGAGCTCCGTCTCCTGTGTATTATGTGTACTATGTATTAAAAGCCACAGGTTTTCATTGTAAACCAATACAACCTTCTACTGTAGCATCCTAACGACCAACGACACCACCAGTTGATATGGAGGATGTCAGTAGCCTGCATAGCATCCTTGTTTTGACCCTCCCCTGCCCCTTTCCATCAGCGTTGGTTTCACATTAGCTGAGCGATGGAGAAAAACTGAGGGACAAGAGAAACACTGGAATACTAGTCAGTACCAGTTTGCAAAAGTGTATTTGATTTGGAAGAATAAATCACCTCTAACGTTGGATGTCCTACGTGTGTGGATTTTGCTGCATTATGTAATATGATTAGAATAGGTTTTACATTTTAGAATGGTGTGCCTCGAGACTGTCCATAATTTTTCAAGGGAGCTTTGACTAAAAAAAGGTTGAGAAACACTGCTATAGATTAAGGTTGGGTTCACACCAGCCTATTTACTTATATCCTTCCACAGCATGGTAAGAAAACTCCAAGTGGTTGGCCGCTTCGGTTAGGACAGATATGTTCATGCTCCAGCCCTATTGCCCCTATTGCCCTATTGCCCCTCTATTATCAGGGACACTCCCTGACACTCCCTGATAGCTGGTAAGAGTAAGCAATCAGGATGAAATTATGTAAACTAAGGCTGGGGTCACACTGCCTCACAGAGCGGCTCACAGCAGGGGGCCGGTGCGTCCCTGTTCCCTTTTTTAGGTCTGATTTCAGTCCGAATTTTTTGGCCAAGTGAGTTACTATACCCCTAAAGGGCTTCAGCTACTCACAGCTATTCAAGACACCTCCTTCAGCAGAGATCCTGATTTACTAGGTTGAGTATGGCTTTCTGCTTTCCCGGACAGGACAGCTCCAGACCTTGACCCAGGATTGGCCTTTAAATATGTGTAGCCCTCCCAAGCCAATAGGCCTAAGAGATAGCAACACTCACGGCACTCCTCAAGGGGGAGCATGCCCCACTGGTAAGAAAACTCCAAGTGGTTGGCCACTTGGGTTAGGACACATATGTTCATGCTCCAGCCCTATTGCCCCTCTATTATCAGGGACACTCCCTAATAGCTGGTAGGAGTAAGCAATCAGGGTGAAATTATGGAAACTAAGGCCGGGTTCACACTGCCGCTTGGAGCAGCTCACAGCAGGGGCCAGGTGTGTCCCTGTTCACCGTTTCAGGTCTGATTTCAGTCCAAATTTTTGGCGAAGTGAGTTACTATTCCCCTAAAGGGCTCCAGCTACTCACAACTATTCAAGACGCCTCCTTCAGCAGAGATCCTGATTTACCAGCTTGAGTATTGCTTCCTCCATTCCTTACAAGACAGCTCCAGACCTTGACCCTGGATTGGCCTTTAAACATGTGTAGCCCTCCCAAGCCAATAGGCCTAGGAGGATCGCAATGCTCATGGCACTCCTCCCGGTGGAGAAAAACCCTCTCCTCAAGGTAATCCAAATACTTATACCCTTCCACAGCATGCTCCACTGGTAAGAAAACTCCAAGTGGTTGGTCACTTGGGGTAGGACACATATAATCATGCTCCAGCCCTATTGCCCCTCTATTATCAGGGACACTCCCTGACATGCAAATTGGATGCAGGGAAACCCGCATCCAATTCACAATAGTGTGAACCCAGCCTAAAGAGGAGCTCCAGTCTGGGCAAAAATACATTAAAAGTCAGCAGCTACAAATACGGTACAAATACTGTAGCTGCTGACTTTTAATATAAGGACATTTACCTGTCCAGGGATCCAGCGATGTCGGGACCCCGAGATGATTCTTTAGTCGGCTTTGGGTGCAGGAGCCGACATCTTCACTAAGGCTCTGTTCACACCGGAACGTATGGCAGCAACAGCTGCTGCACTGCTTTTGTTTTAGCTTTTTTAAATGTTTTTGTGGCTCATTTTTAGAGTGGCAACCTTCGTTTGAATGGGCCTCCCTCCGCTCCAAAAAAACGCTGTAAAGAAGCACATGTAGCATATTTGACACAGAGCCAAGAGCACTTTGGGGTTCGACGATTGCAGCAAATATTCATCGTGTTTGGGATGGCATTAAGAAATAATAGCATTACAAACACATCCCATGTTTTGCTGTTATTCTAGAATTGCTGGTGAAATCGTGGGTGTGATCACGGAAGGCCATGATATGACGGCCTCTCAGAACTAACTGGCCACACTGTAGCCATCGACAAGTGGTTAATCTCCTCTTCTCAAGAGAGAATAAATTCAGTTCCTCTAATCTTTTCTCATAGCTGAGCTCCTCCATGCCTCTTATTAGTTTGGTTGCCCTTCCCTGCACTTTCTCCAGTTCCCTGATATCCTTTTTGAGAACTGGAGCCCAAAACTGACCTGCATATTGCAGATGAGGTCTTACTAACGATTTGTACAGGGGCAAAATTATATCTCTCTCTCTCTCTCTGCAGTCCATACCTCTCCTAATACAAGAAAGGACTTTGCTTGCTTTGGAATCTTTGGAATCTACACAGTGGGAGCTAATCAGCGGGCCCCACGGACCCTATGTCCTCTGATCGTTCTGCACACTGGCAGAACGGCAGTCTTCCTATGTAAACAAGGCAGATTGCCATTCTGTAAGCACAGGAGGCATGGATCCTGTGTTTCTATAAAACAGAAGCACCAATCCATGCCTTCCACTAGTAAAAGCACCTCCCCCACTACAGTGAAACATTAGCTAGGCACAAAGTTAACTTTTTGATCCCCCCCGAATGTTAACCCCTTCCCAGCCAGTGTCATTAGTACAGTGACAGTGCATATTTTAAGCACTGATCACTGTATTATTGCCACTGGTTCCCAAAAAGGTGTCAGTCGCAGTCTTGATATAAGTCGCTGATCGCCGTCATTACTAGTTAAAAAATAAAATAAAACAATAAATAAAAATTCCATAAATATAGCCATAGTTTTTAGACGCTATAACTTTTGCACAAACCAATTAATATACAGTACACTTATTGGGATTTTTTTTTTTACCAAAAATATGTAGCAGAATACATATTGGTCTAAATTTATGAAGAAATTATATTTTTTACATTTTTTTATTCAATATGTTTTAGAGCAGAAAGTAAAAAATATTGTTTTAATTTCAAAATTGTCGTTCTTTTTCTGTTTATAGTGCAAAAAAAAAAAACCCTACAGAGATGATGAAATACCACCAAAACAAAGCTCTATTTGTGGGAAAAAAGGATATAAATTTTATTTGGGTACAGTGTCACACGACCATGCAATTGTCAGTTAAAGTAAAGCAGTGCTGAATCACCAACAATGGTCTGGTCAGGAAAGGGGGTAAATGTTCCAGGGGGTTAAGTGATTACAACATTCTCAATGCCATTTAAAGTCCTATAACTAAATTAAAGGTTTACCTTACAGTCCTGTTTTATTTTTCTTTAATTCATAAATAATAACCCGTGTTACTTTCTTGGTACTTTAAATCATCTCCAAAGCCTCCATAGAAGTCTGTGACAATGTTCGCTAACAGCAAATTAAACTTTTGAGGGGCTTTTGTTCAGCGTCAGCTTTACTTTATTTTGGAGGTGTTGCAGGTATAAGATATCATCTCTGCACTGGGAAACCAACAAGTAAACTGGAAATACATCAGCAGTCCAGTTCTGGTTCATGTATATAAAATATTCTGGGATTGTCTGGTGCAGATATCACATCTGGTGGGCAGTGTGGAACAGCAGGAAAGTGAGCGGGGTCCAGACTTGTGCTGAGCAATTAACAGACCACACACATTGTGTACAACATGGGAGGACTATAGCAGAAGGTGAGCGGGGACCGGAGAGTGAGAACTGAGTGGCTGAGAACTGAGGGGAATGGGAGTGGGAGAAACTAACAGATGTCACTTGTGGTGAGCAGCATGGGAGCAATATAGTGGAAGGGGAGTGGGGACCAGAAAGAGAGGAGGATCAGCATGTCAGAGGATCAGCAGAGCTGGGGGTTACTACTGAGTGGGGGATCAGCATTACCGGGGGTTCAACTGAGTGAAGCATTAGCAGAGCTGAGGGTACTACTGAGCAGGGGACTTGCTGAATGAAGGTACTAATAAGCTAGAAATCTGCTGAACAGGGGTACTAATGAGCTGGGGATCATCAGAGCTTGGGGTTACTGCTGAGCAGGGGATCAGCAAAGCTGGGGGTACAACTAAGTGGAGCATCAGCAGAGCTGGGGGTACTACTGAGCAAGGGACTTGCTGATTGAGGATACTAATAAGCTAGAGATCTGCTGA
Organism: Pelophylax lessonae; assembly: GCF_965119305.1. NCBI lineage: Eukaryota > Metazoa > Chordata > Amphibia > Anura > Ranidae > Pelophylax > Pelophylax lessonae. The sequence goes on from NC_138772.1 coordinate 38,287,358, forward strand.
ACAGGGGTAATAATGAGCTAGGGATCATCAGAGCTTGCGGTTACTACTGAGCAGGGAATCAGCAAAGCTGGGGGTACAACTAAGTGGAGCATCAGCAGAGCTGGGATTACTACTGAGCAAGGGACTTGCTGATTAAGGGTGCTAGTAAGCTAGAGAGATCTGCTGAACAGGGGTACTTAAGAGCTGGGGATCATCAGAGCTTCAGGTTACTGCTGAGCAGGGGATCAGCAAAGCTGGGGGTACAACTAAGTGGAGCATCAGCAGAGCTAGGGGTACTACTTAGCAAGGGACTTGCTGATTGAGGATACTAATAAGCTAGAGATCTGTTGAACAGGGGTACTAATGAGCTGGGGATCATCAGAGCTTCGGGTTACTGCTGAGCAGGGGATCAGCAAAGCTAGGGGTACAACAAAGTGGAGCATCAGCAGAGCTGGGGGTACTACTGAGCAGGGGATCTGCTGAGCGAGGGTACTAATAAGCTGGAGATCTGCTAAACAAGGGGTACTAATGAGCTGGGAATCTTCTGATTGGGGTACTACTGAGCCAGGCTTCTACTGGGCCCCTTTGAAACAAATAGAAAATCAACACACACAGGGCACTTGCCAAGCTTCATTAAAGCTTCAAAAAAAAAAAACCTTTACCGAAGCATTATCAGAGCTTGGGGTTACTACTGAGCAGGGGATCAGAAAAGCTGGGGGTACAACTAAGTGGAGCATCAGCAGAGCTGGGGGTAATACTGAGCAGGGGATCTGCTGAGCAAGGGTACTAATAAGCTGGAGATCTGCTAAACAAGGGGTACTAATGAGCTGGGAATCTGCTGATTGGGGTACTACTGAGCCAGGCTTCTACTGGGCCCCTTTGAAACAAATAGAAAATCAACACACACAGGGCACTTGCCAAGCTTCATTAACCACTTGCCGACCGCCGCACGACTATATACTGCGGCGGTCAGCCCCTCACAGGCAGAGTGACATATGGGTACGTCACTAGCCTGGGAGGGTCTGGGGAGCGAGCGCGCGCCGCCGACGGCGCGCTCCCGCTCCCGTGTGGTCACGCCCCCCCCCGCGCGTGTGACCAGCGGACCCGATGTCCGCCGGTCACTCTGCGATCGTCCGGGGAGAGGGAGAAAGGCAGGCAGCTTGTGTAAACAAGCTGCCTGTCAGTTCTCCCTGTGTAGAGACACTGATCATACGGTTCTACTATGTAGAACCGTTGATCAATGTAACTACACCTCAAGCCACAGCCAATCACAGTTAGAATAACGCCCCTAGGGACACACACAGCCCCTCCCTCTCAAATAAAGTTAACCCCTTCACTGCCAGTGTATTTTTACAGTAACAGTGCATATATATAGCACTGATTACTGTAGAAATGTCACTGGTAACCCCAAAAGTGTCAAAAATATCAGTCAAGGGTCCGATCTGTCCGCCGCAATGTCGCAGTACCGCAAAAAAAATCGCAGATCGCCGCCATTACGCGTTAAAAAAAAACAACAAAAATGACAAAAATCTTTCCCTTTGTTGGTAAACGCGATAACTTTTGCGAAAACCAATCAAAATACGCTTTTTGCGATTTTTTTTACCAAACATATGTAGCATAAAACAAGGGGTACTAATGAGCTGGGAATCTGCTGATTGGGGTACTACTGAGCCAGGCAATTTTGATTTTTACTTTTTTTTTGGGGGGAATTTCATATAAAAAAATGTGAAAAATATTGTTATTTTTGCAAAATTGACGCTCTTTTTTTGTTTATAGCGCGTGATCAAAAAATCGCACAGGTGATCAAATACCACCAAAAGAAAGCCCTGTTTGTGGGAAAAAAAGGACGTCAAATTTGTTTAGGTACAGCGTCGCACGACCGCGCAATTGTCCGTTAAAGTCACGCAGTGCCGAATCGCAAAATACCCCCTGGTCAGGAAGGGGGTAAAATACCTCGGGGCTTAAGTGGTTAAAGCTTCAAAAGAACCTTTACCGAAGCATCACAGACGCATCAAAAACACATAAAAAAAAGCATGTTGAAGCGTTAGATGCTTTAATGTGTGTTAAAGTTGGAGTAAGTGTAAATGAGCCCTTACATTGTTATAGATGAAATTTAGGGGCTCCTCACTTTTTTTTTTTTTTTTTCCTTTTTTTTCTTTTTCTGATTTGGTTTGTATGTTATGTTTAAAGGAGATGTATGGGGAAAGCTTGTTTTTGCTGTACATCTCCTATGGATCACCGGGGTGTAGTTCGTTCGGCACTCCTGCAACCCGTTTTTTAGCAGAGAGTGGGCTGAAGTCCGCTCCTTGACGTCACAGATGTCAGTCCAGGCACATTGCGACCACGGAGTCGGGATCCGCCATGTACCTGGACCGTCACCCGGCTCAGCCTCTCAGCTCCCCGCTAAGAGCCTGAGCCTGCCGCTCCTCGCCCCTCCACAGCCCAGCCCCCCAATGAGCAAGGAGGGAGCAGAGCAGAGAGCGGTGACTGACAGTCAGCAGCTCTCTGCTCGGGGAGCTGTCAGAACGGAGCGATGTGTTGGCGGTGTTCGATCGCTCGGTTCTCAGTGTAGAGGCACCAGGGGGACAGATGCTGCATCCACCTGGGTAAGTATACATGGGGAAAAAAGAAAACCCAATACTTATATTTTAAGTGTATATGTACATTTTAATTCAAAAACTTTCATAAAAACTAAAATCTGATTTAAAAAAAAAATAGGGGTCACTTATTTTTAAGTATTTATTTATAAATGATGATTTATTAGGACTATTGGGATGTGGCAGTAAAAAAAAAAAAAACAGGACCCAATGGCTGCAAAGTGTTAAGTGTTAATCTCCATACCATAGGCGTGCGCAGGGGGTGGCATTTTGGCTCTGAGGAAGAGGGTCCTCCCTCGAAACGCGTAAGCCACATCAGGTTTTGAGGACGCCATCACGCTATCCAGCAGTAGAGAAGTGTCCTGGAAGCGAGCGGTGCCCATTTCCTATATGCTTGTTCATATGCTACGTTTGTGAGTATATTGTACGCTACCCTTCTTTGATTTTAATAAACTTTTAAGTGGTAATGCACAAGGTCGGTGCGCCCTTCTCTTGTTGTTTTCTTGGTGTGCCAGGTATGCCTGGGCACACCCTAATCCCTATGTGCAGTGCCAATTCCCCTTACTGCCTGGCTTTCCCAGTGTTGTGCCCCCCTCCCCCTTCCCACAGTGCTGCTGGTTCCCCTCTCTCCCTGGCTGCTGCGGGGTATATTTAAGGATGGAGAGTGGGGAAGGCGGCTAGTAAATATGTCATTTACCAGTGCCTTTCTTTTCTAAATGAACACAGTAAACTAGGGATCGACCGATTATCGGCACAGCCAATATATCGAGGGCCGATATGCACTTTCCCTGATATATCGGAATCGGCCACCGAATATTTCGGAAAGTGCTTGTACCTGCAGCTAGAGGCATCACCCAGGTACCGGCGTCCATAGTTCAAAATATCGGTATCGGCAATGAAAAAACTATATCGGTCAATCCCTACAGTAAACACACTCACTCACTGTGTTCATTCATAACTCAAGCATACTATGTGTGTTGCCGATTCCCCCTATTTCCCAGGCTCCACCTCCCTTGTTGCCTCTCCCTGCCCTGCAGTGCTGCTAGCTTCCCTCTTTTCTCCCACGGCTGCTGCAGGGGATTTTTCAGGATGGAGAGTGGGGGAAAGGGCTGGTAAATAGTTTCCTTTTCTAAATGAACACAGTGAACACACTCCCTCACTGTGTTCATTTATAACTGAAGCGTAGTAAACTGTGTTTACTATTCTTCAGTTTGTGAATGAACAGGAAGCCGCTCGGCACTGAGCACTTCCCATTCATTCATTCTCCAGTGCAGCTAAGGCTGCAGAGAAAGGCACATGTGTGTTTTTGCTTTGGGGTGCACACCCTAATGTATTAGGCTGCTCACAACTATGCCCCATACCTTTGTACAGCATAGAAAACCTTACTTCTAAGCAGAGGCGTAACTAGAACCTTCAGGGCCCCGGTGCAAGAAATCATACAGGGCCCCCCAGACCCCGGGGGGGGGGGGGGTCCTTCCCTTCAAGATGGGGCTCTTCCCACTGATCCTGGGGCCCTTTAATCTCATTGCGGGGCCCTTTAGTGCGGTCCTGCAGCACGACCCTTTCACAAGTTCTGCAGTGGGCCCCCTTCCTGCCATCTTGGGGCCTCCCCACGGTGGTGGAATGCCAGGGCCCGGTCGCAAGTGTGACCTTTGCGATCCTGGAAGTTCACCCACTGGTGTCAGTAGTTTTTATTTTTTGGTATTTTAATTGTATTATTTTTTATCATTTTATTTTACAATGTCACTGACTATGACTCTGTCCATTCAGAAAAGGAAGGAGCTGGTAAATTACATATTTACCGACCCCTTCCTGGTTCTCTATTAGGACACATCCCCCGCAGCAGCTGGCAGGAGAGGGGAGGGAGCACAGTGGGGGGGGGGGGGGCAGCACAGTAGGGGAGGGGGACCAGGGGAGCACACAGGGGCCCAGAGACAGCAGATCACAAGTGAACTGGATAGGAGGAGTGGCGGGGGCAGCATACAGAGGAACCAATCTCCTCCATTTTACTCCTGCAGCTACAAGAGGAAAAAGGAGGACAGTGATTTCTCTACATGTTGCCCCTGCCGCCCCCCCTATCCAGGTGTACAGGGGAGCCGTACAGGCCCTCTGGAGCATGGGGTCCGGTTGCAATTGCAACCCCTATACTTACGTCCCTGCTTCTAAGAACAGGTCTGTCCTCCTGCCTTTGGGTTCAGGTCCTTTCACACGGGCTTTCCACCTGGCGGACTCCATTTTGCTCCACCGATCCCCGCTGAGCAGGCAGATAACAGGTCCGTCTCCGCTTACTTTGCAGAGACGGAGCTGTCAGAGCCCCGCTCTCCTCTATGGGAGATCGGATAAAAATGGACCGCCTGTCCGTTTTCATCTGATACTATCCGATCCTCCAGACGGATGGAAACCCTATTTTTTATCCGTCCGAATTTCACGGACAGGATCGGATGCGGATGGTAGCAGGTGTCAGAGGACATGTCTCTGCTGACATCCGCTGCTCCATAGGGATGCATGGAGGATCCGATCAGGTCCACCTGAATAACTGACAGGCAGATCGGATCGGAAATCCCGTGTGAAAGCGGCCTTCTAGTCTTTGAATAATCACCATGTATCACAGTGAAGTTTCTATGACATCAGAAACACAGTTCATTGTTTTGCTAAGGAAAAAAACAAATAAGACTGGAAAGGATTCACCTGGGAGAATCGACATTCACATCATAACCATGTTTGTGCTTTAGAACTACTAATATACTTTCTGCATGTTAATTTCTCTTGGAAGTCAGCGTGTGCTTTCTATAAATGTAAAACCATCTGTTGGCACCTTCTAAAAGACTAGAACTCAACCCATCCAGACATGAATTATTTATTTTGATGGATTTTTTTTTTTTTTTTTTTGTGTTTCCTAGGCAAACATAAGGGTTCCGCGGTGTTTAGTTGTCATGAACTTTTATTTTTCCTATGTGCCATATAATAATTTTAGGGTGCTAATACAGACAGGCAGAGGTGATCTTATAATTACTGTATGTGTCAATGTTTAGAAGTTTATTATTGAATCAGATACAATTGGATTGTATCCAATTGTATACTGTATCTGCTGACTTTTATTTTAGGACATTTACCTGTCCTGGAGTCCAGCGATGTCGGCAACGCAGTCGATGTTTCCATCAGCTGTCGGATGCTGCTGCTGCCATTGCCGGTAAGGGAACCTTGCGGCTTCACGGCTGGGTCCCTACTGTGCTGCGCTTTCTTATGGCACTTTTCCACTGCAAGTACCGGCTCGGCTCTACTTGGCCCTGCTTGGCCCGGTTTGCTTTTCCACTGCTGGTACCGCATGGTACGGTGTTGGAACGGTTCGGTATGGTACGGTATGGTTTGCGTTTCCACTAAAGTAGTACTAAAGTTAAGTGGGTGGGATAACAACAATTCTCTGACCAATCAGTGGCTAGTAGTGACTGCATGCGAAGAATTGTGGGATATGGTACCGGGTATGGTACCTCTTGGAACCACAATCGAGGTGGTACTGTTTTTGAGAGCCGTACCGTTCGGTTCCATGCAGTGGAAAAGCGCCGCCGTACCGTACCGTACCGAACCATTCCTACACCGTACCATGCGGTACCAGCAGTGGAAAAGCACAAAAGCGAGCGGAACCGTTCGGTTCCATGCAGTGGGAAAGCGCTTTTACTGGCATAGAAGCAGAGAGGAGGAGGGGGTCGAACTTTTGAAGTATGAGGTCCGACGGAAGTGGGGACAGGGTACCTGTCAAAAACAGGTACCCGCCCCCTCCCCCCCCCTCCCCCCCCCTCCCAAAAGGTGCCAAATGTGGCACTGGTGGGGGGGAGGAGACAGATAAGTGTAAGTTCCACTCTTGAGTGAAACTCCGCTTTAAGTGGTTAATCATACAATGCCTCAAAACAATCGTCATCTGTTAAGCAGTCTTTGTAGATATAAATATATAGTGTTGCGCAAATAAAAAATTAGTGTAATAGTGTATCGCTCCGTCCGTCCTTGCCCCTCCCCTACGCGTGACGACACAGGGATCACGTGTCTTCCTCAGGGGGATATGATTGATCTATATATTTTCTTTTTTCTATGAATATTATGTTATATATTTTATTTTACTTCTTTATTTGCACTATTGGCACTTTAATACTATATCACATATGAATATTTTGGATTTTTAATTATTTAAGCACAAAATTAATTAATAATTTAATAATTTTTTATTTGCGCAACACTATATATTTATTTCAATTAAGCACACTATTATGAGAAGTGAAGTGTCTGCGGCAAATAACTGATTGATTACTGGCCTAGAAGCAGAGAGGAGGAGGGGGTCGAACTTCTGAAGTATGAGGTCCGATGGAAGTGGGGACAGGGTACCTGTCAAAAACAGGTACCCGCCCCTACCCCCCCCCCCCCCCAAAAGGTGCCAAATGTGGCAATGGTGGGGGGGAGGAGACAGATAAGTGGAAGTTCCACTTTTGAGTGAAACTCCGCTTTAAGTGGTTAATCATACAATGTCTCAAAACAATCGTCATCTGTTAAGCAGTCTTTGTAGATATAAATATATAGTGTTGCGCAAATAAAAAAATTATTAAAGTATTAAGTCATTTTGTGCTTAAATAATTAAAAATCCAAAATATTCATATGTGACATTGTATTAAAGTGCCAATAGTGCTAATAAAGTAGTAAAATATAATATATAATAGAATATTCATAGAAAAAAGAAAATATATAGATATAAAAGTCCAGTGTGCAAAGTGCAAAAAGCCAATAAATAAAGTCCAAAATGTAATCCTAAAGTGATCTGTGCTCTCAGAGAGAAGTGACCAGAGTGTCACAGTGGACAGCCAGCCGTGCACCCCCTTGTGAATGGGTGCTCACCTCAAATCCTTAAAAAGAGCGCATGGATTGTTATCCCAAAAAGATCATCCATCCATATCCTTCAGGGCTCCTCTCATTCACAGGAGTTGCAGCATCAATCAATGCAGTATATATGCAAACAAAGAGACTTGCAATAGTGTATGAAATCCTTTAAACAATCAGCTTTTATTAAGTAAAGGTGGATACATCTCACTCACATTTGTAGGTGCAACACATGCACTTGGACAATAGCATCAAGTGAATGGTGGAAATCATGGTGGTATAGTGGGAGAGACTGCACAGTGCCGCCGGTCTCCACAGCGTGCGCCGATAGTTGACAGCCTTGCCTAGACAATAGTGTATCGATCCGTCTGTCCTTGCCCCTCCCCTACGCGTGACGACACAGGGATCACGTGTCTTCCTCAGGGGGATATGATTGATCTACCGTATATACTCGAGTATAAGCCGAGTTTTTCAGCACATTTTTTTGTGCTGAAAACGTCCCCCTCGGCTTATACTTGAGTCAACAAAAAAAAAAAAGTTCCCAACCGCTTCAACGTGTTTAAGATTTAAAAATGGCGCCGCCCGGCGTATACATGTCACCGCGCATGCGCCGCCACCGCTCGGGACAGGCCAGGAATAGCCGAACGTATACCAGCTTTCCCGAGCGGCGGCGGCACGTGCGCAATGACGTGTCGGCGCCGGGCGGCGCCATTTTTAAAATGAAGGCGCCTCTGGAACAAGTAAGTGAAACACAGCCGCACTAGTATGCCCGCAACCCCGCATCCTCTTGTACCATGCTTGCCACCCTGAATTCTCCTGTACATGCCAGCCACACTGCATTCTCCTGTACAATGCTTGCCACCCTGAATTCTCCTGTACCATGCCAGCCACACTGCATTCTCCTGTACAATGCTTGCCACCCTGAATTCTCCTGTACCATGCCAGCCACACTGCATTCTCCTGTACCATGCCAGCCACACTGCATTCTCCTGTACCATGCCAGCCACCCTGCATTCTCCTGTACCATGCCAGCCACCCTGCATTCTCCTGTACCATGCCTGCCACCCTGCATTCTCCTGTACCATGCCCGCCACCCTGCATTCTCACCCTAGGCTTATACTCGAGTCAATCATTTTTCCCATCTTTTTGTGGTAAAAGTAGGGGCCTCGGCTTATACTCGGGTCAGCTTATACTCGAGTATATACGGTATATATTTTCTTTTTTCTATGAATATTATATTATATATTATATTTTACTACTTTATTAGCACTATTGGCACTTTAATACTATGTCACATATGAATATTTTGGATTTTTAATTATTTAAGCACAAAATTAATTAATAATTTAATATTTTTTTATTTGCGCAACACTATATATTTATTTCAATTAAGCACACTATTATGAGAAGTGAAGTGTCTGCGGCAAATAACTGATTGATTTAGAGCCTCAGGGTCGCTCGCAGGACTTATTCCTTAGTCTTTTTAGATAGCTCATAGTGCTCCAGGGATCCTTTGTCATATATTAAATGGTAATTTGCAAAGCAAAGGTTATGTGTGTAACAACAATTTAAAAACATAGAATCGTAAAATAAAAACAACGTTACATAAAATTGGCTTAAAACCATTATAGCTTCCCTTTAAGACCGCTCCGCAAAAGCCGACTCCCTTTAAGCGAGAACAGATGAAAGATGAGGAAAAACTTGTCGCAAGGCCAAGTGTATTTTTATCATTAGGACTTTGTTTTTATTGCTTTCCTGAAAAGGTATAAAAGCCTTTGTGTGGCCGCTCGTCACATCATCAAAATGATTCAAGATAGCTGCTCATCTCTATTACTGACATTGTGTTGTCCTTCACCTGATATAATCCAATGATTTTTCTTTTCCCCGGTGTCAGAGCTCGCCACTGTGTTTTATATTTCAAATTTAAAGTGATTAGGGATTTTTGTAAGACACCAAATCCAGATCCTTACAAAATTGTACCAGTTCATGTTTTTTTTTTTTTTTGCGTGTGCCAATCATTTAATTGGTTGAATGTGATTATATCCCCACCCTCCAAGGTGGCCTGGCTGCAACTTTTAAAGGGACACGGTCGCTTTGCCAATTAAGGATTAGGAAGTATTCAGGATTCAGAGAAAATAAAAACAAAAGTTCAAACCCACTCTAAGAGAGCTGAATGCTGCTTTGATCGGGTCTTCTCTCCGGTGGCCATGTAGGCTGGTTGCCCGGAAGGCGGCGGGAGCGGGGGGCGTCCCCTCCCGCTCCTTGTAATGACAGCCTAGCGGCTTCTCAGCCGCACCGGTTGTCGTTACAAGACAGCCGACCGTCGGCTATGGACGCCGGTACCAGGGGGATGCCTCTAGTTGCAGGCATCACTCTGGTACAGCACTGTCCCGAAATATCGGCAATATCGTTAACCTCAGGGGCCGATTCCGATATTTTAGGGAAAGTGCAGATCGGCCCTTGATATATCGGCTTTGCCGATAATCGGTCGATCCCTACTACCAACACAAAAAAAAAAACTGTTTTAAATGGAATTAAACCTTCAGGTTTTTTTTTTTTTTTCTTTTTTATATTTGGGTAAAGTAGTAAGAACCCTTGCAAGGTTTTTATTTTATTTTTATTTTCTATTTTTTTATTTTATTTTTTATTTATTTATTTTTTTATTTTATATTTATTTCTATTTGTATCCCAATTGAGGAGATTTATTCTCTATGTCTTGATCACCAGTGTGACTAAAAATGAAAATGAGCGGCAAATCCAAAAACCTGAGTTTCCACCAAAACTGGAATAAAGGTAATAAAGGGTAGGTGTTCTGCCTTATCATAAGGGTTCCTTATCATAATGGTATATGCTAGACAACTCAACCGGTTCTCGGATTTCCTGCGGTGGCAATAATAGTAATGAATTTCATTGAAATCCATTAAGCTTTGATTTGCTTATTCATTTTCTAACAAATTACAACTTTTCAGAAAGATTGGAATTTGGATCGGTCGAAAAACGATTGACCGATTTGAATTCTATATGAAGAAAAAGCTGATTGTTAAGCAGCGGGTTGGGAAGCTGGCCACCTGCGTCCTTAACAACCATTAGTCATCATCTGTTAAAGGGCTTCCCCACTGACAGATGAATATAAAGAAAAGAATGCTGGCATTTAAAAAAATGCAGACAGATGAATATAAAGAAAAGAATGCTGGCATTTAGAAAAATGCAGACCCCCAACAACCACAGCCCAGGGTTGTCTGGAAGAGGCCTTTGTCCCCATCAACATGGGGACAAGGTGCTTTGGGAGGAGTGGGGGCAGAGCCCCCCCTGTCCCAAAGCACCCACCCTCCCATTTTGAGGGCATGTGGCCTGATATGTTTAAGAAGGGTGGATGCTCGCTCAACCCCCCCCCCCCCCTTTTCCTGACCTGCCGGGCTGATTGCATGCTTGGATAGGGGTCTGGTATAGATTTTGGATTGGCACCATACAGCGTTTTTTTATTTTTTTTTATTTTGGTGTGGGTTCCTCTTAACATCTATACCAGACCCTAAGGGCCTGGTATGGACTGGGGGGGGGGGGGGCTACGCCATTTTTTTTTTTAACATTTCTCTATTTCTGGGCAATTGTTGGCATCCTTTTCTTTACATTCATCTGTTAGTGGGGAAGCCCTCTGACAGATGATGACTCATGGTTGTTAAGGCCAGGTTCCCGGCCCACTGCTTAACAACCAGCTATTTCTTCATACAGAATTCAAATCAGTCATTCGTTTTTCAAACGATCCGAATTCAAATGGTTCTGAAAAGTTGGAATTAGTTAGAAAATTAATGAATGAAAAGGAATTCTAACTAAAACAAAACCAAATTTAACAAAACAAATCAAAACTAAACAAATTTCTAAACTAAACTAAACAAATTCCATGATGAAAGGAAATTAGTAACATAACGAATCTATCCGAAACAAAACACATTTTTCCATTCTGCACATGTCTAGCTCCCATCATTCATCATTCTGAGAAAATGAAACCAGCCATCATCTCTGCAACACATGTTGGTGGACTAAACCTACATCTCCGATAGGGAGCATCGCTGTTGAGCAGGGACTTATTGCTGTCTGCAGCCTAGAATTTTTTTCTATTGTGTTTTTGTATGTTTTTTATAAATTAACTGTGTTTTTTTCTAATTAGTTTTTCCCCAACCCCTTTTTGGTCAATAAAACTTCAAGATTACATTTAGTCTGGCTTATTGCAGAATAGGGGGGGTTTAACTGTGTGTCGAGTTACACAGGGAAACATGTAGCAAAAACAGAACAGTAGAACTTTCAATGGGGACACAAATTCCTGTTTAGGGGTGATTTTCTCCACATTTGAAAGATATCCTTTCACTTCCTGTTGCGTGTCACAGGAAGTGAAGAGAAATCTACCTAATGAGACACAAATGGCAAAGTGAAAAACTTGCAGCAGTTTTAATCTTTCCCTACTCTATCCGGAATTAAAAAAAAAATTGGTTTTCCAAAGAAATGCCAAGCGAGGACACTGGATGCCTACATCTCTGGCAGGAAGCAAGCCTAAACTAATCAACCTCATCCTAATGATACTAAAAGCAGAGGAGGAGAAAGTAGAGTGAGGACCCATCAGGGTGTTGCTGCTTCTTCCTTGTCCATAGAGTGAGGACTTAGCAGTGTGGTGCTTGACCTTGCTTGTCCATAGAATGAGGACTCATCAGTGTGCTGGTTTTCCTTTCTCTTCATTAAAGTGTGGAGTGACCAGGGGGCTGCTGTTCCATCCTTGTCCATTGAGTAAGGACTTATCATTATGCTGGTGCTCCATTCGTATCTTTAGAGTGTGGAGTAATCAGGTGTGACAGTACTCACCGTCACTACGGAGGCCTGGGGCTGTTATTAGAGAGGCTGTCCAAGGACCCCGACTTTGGGAGCGATTATGAGTGGCGGTTAGAGGAAATTGAGGATTACAGAGAAGAGATCCTGAACATCTCAGTGTTCTGAGCACTGGAAGATTTGGAGTTTCTGGCCGTTCAGGAATGGGAGCTGGAGATCGCCTACAGACGGCTGCTAGACTCTACTCAGTGCCACGCTTGGGCTCCCCTTGCCTGGGAATATCCAGAAGTACCAGCTGACACTCCAGAAATCCTAATTGAAGAATTGACAATGTGGCACAGTAATAGTGGGCTTTGCTCACCTGCACCCATGGTTTTGGATGCGGAGGTCTTATGGCAGATGCAGCAAGTGCTGACTCACCTTGACGAACCTGTTTCTGCACAGGATGAGCTTGGATGGAGGAATGTGTCTGTCCAGCCACTGGATAAAGGTATGGGAGAAGTGGAAGCCATCTTCATTCCCCAACCACGATTCACAGATTTAATTGACTTTCCATCGGAGGATGATATGGATGATAAATCACCCGCCAAAGTGTTGGCACTGGGCCCGAGAGCCACCAGCCCATGCCCTGGACTTTCAGCAATTCCAGAGGCTGGGGATTTAATAGACTTTTCTGCTGAGGAGGAACATCCCAGTCAGCCTACAGAAGAAGAGCGGGCATCCACACATGGCACTGCTGACCTCTGCCGGCAACAATTGGTGACCCAGGAAGATAAGTTATTGGCTAGCTTTGTATGGGGGGTGGCTGTAAAATCTGATATTTATGTTCAAGACTGAAGGAAGCCATATACTGACGGAAGCCCACAAACACATTGTGGGTCGCAGTTCTGTTACATCAGGGTACTACTGTTCCGTCCTTGTCCATTGAGTAGGGATTCATCAGAATGTTGGTGCTCCTTACTTAATATTACAGCATGGAGTAATCAGGGTACTGCTGTTCTGTCCTTGTCCATTGAGTGAGGATGTAACGCTCCTGCGTTTTACGTATGATGTGGATTTTCAGCTGCAGAAATATTCCACTTCAGTAGTCATGTAGAGAAACGCTGAGACACCAATCCCAACTCTCAATGACTCATCATGTGTGGATGATCTCAATTCAGCAAGTAAATACACACACTCATTAAGATGTTTCCTAGAGTGACTTATGTATATAGTAACACAGTGATGATAGGCTGAAGAGACAGGTTGGGTAGAGATGGTAGATGACAGACACTTGAAAGGAAATGTTCTTGAAAGTAAGATAGTAGCAGATGGGATGCAGATAGGTTTAGCAATCATGTATGGTAGTAGATGACAGAGTAGCAGGTGGACATACAAGAGAGATCAACCCAGTGCAAGAACAGGTGGTAGTAGGCTCAAGAGCTAGCAATCTTAGATAATGCAGATGTAGTAATAGTCCTTAGTATGCAGAGCTAGATAGTGTAAGCTTTAGTATAAAGGTTATAGAGGTTTCCCCTGTGGGGTACTTATCACTAATAGCAATGTAGCAGAGGAGAGGTTCGGCAAGAGCGGATGATCCGGTAGCGGGATACAGGGATCAGCGCAGCGTGGTTCCGACAGCGAGGTATGCTTGCAAGCATGAGAGCTTCAAGACAGGTTAGCATCAAGGCACAAAGCAGTTTGAACGAACACATGTGAGTGAGAGCCGGCGATCTAAATAGCCATCCAGTCCGGCGCTCAGTGATGACAGCATCAGTCTTAAAGGTGTATGCGCACCTTACCAAAAGAGAATGGTGGGGCGCATACACTTATGAAAGAGTAATTAGGGTACCCAAAGGTACCAGAACATTACAGAGGACTTATCCTTACTGCTGTTCCATCCTTGTCAAATTGATAACCTATACATGTGCTGCTGATCTTTCCTTGTCTGTAAAGTGAGGATCCAGCAGTGTGCTTCTGTCCTTTGCTTGTCAATAAAATCAGTATCTATGAATGTGCTGGTGTTCCTTCATTGTCCATAATGTGAGGACTCATCAGTATGCTGGTGGTGCCCCTTCCTTGTCTTTCGATTTAGAATTATCAGTGTGCTTCTGCTGCTTCCTTGTCCATAGCGTGGGAACTCAATGTCTCAGTGCTCTTTCTTGTCCTTAGAGTGTGGACTTATCAGGGTGCTGCTTTTCCTTCCTTGTTCATAGAGTGAGGACTCATAAGTGTGTTGGTGTTTCTGATCTTTCCATGTCTGTAGAGTGACGACCCAACAGTGTGCTGCTGTTCCTTGCTTGTCAAAAAATTGAGTAACTATACATGTGGTGCTGTTCTTTCCTTGTCCATAATGTGGGAACTCATCAATATGCTGGTGCTCCCTTCTTGTCTTTAGAGTGTGGAGTCATCAGTGGGCTGCTTTTCCTTCTATGTCCATAGAGTGGGGTCCCATCAGTATGCTGGAGCTCCTTCCTTGTCTTTAGAATGTGAAGTCATCAGGGTGCTACTGTTCCTTCCTTCTTGATAGAGTGAGGATTTATCAGGGTTCCATGGCTCCTTCCTTGTCTTTAGAGTCTTCAGGGTGCCGCTGTTCCCTCCTTGTCCATAGAGTGAGGACTCATCAGTGTGCTGGTGCTCCTTCCTCGTCTTTAGAACGTGAAGTCATCAGGGGGCTGCTGTTCCATCCTTGTTCATAGAGTGAGGATTCATCAGGGTTCTGGTGCTCCTTCCTTGTTTTTCTTTGGAGTCATCAGATTGTTGCTGTTCCTTCCATATTCATAGAATGAGAACCCAATCAGCGTGCTGCTGTGCCTTACTTGCCAAAAAAAGAGAACATATGCTGCGGATATTTTGACTGTTCGAAATTCGGCAGAATTCCGAACTTTTTGCGCAAAGCTCTCTATCAAAAACGACAATTTTTAAGAACTTTTTTTTGTGTGATTAATAGTCCCCGGGGCATGACCCAGAACCCTAGGCACTTTTTAGGGGCATTTATTGGGTTTTAGGGCTTCAAAATTTTGTTTTTTGATTACCGAAGTTCGGGTCCCATTGATTTCAATAGGGTTCTGGAATCCGGACCCAAACTTTCGGGAAGTTCGGGTGTTCTGGTCGAACCAAACTTTTCAAAAGTTCAATCATCCCTAGTCTGTAGAATGAGGATATGCTGGTGCTCCTTTCTTATCTTTAGAGTGTGGAGTGATCAGTGTGCTGCCTTCTCTTGCTTCTCAATAAAATAAGTACCCTTCAATGTGTTCCTGTTCCTTCCTTGTTTGTAGCGTGAGGACCCATCTGTGTTCTGCTGCCCCTTCCTTGTCCTCATTGTGAAGACTAATCAGTGTGTGACTGTTTCTGCTGCAGTGGAGGTTAAGAACATGGCTGTGCTCTCTGGTGAAGGTGTATAGGGAAGCAACTGCATAGAATTACAAATCCCTTTGCAAATAAAACTGTTTTCACTTATGTATTTTAAAATGTGTATTTAGCCGCTTGGCTGGAGTTCAACTTTGAAAAACGAATAAGTGCTGTAGAATCTTATAAGGAAATAATAATAGTCATGAGTGTCTTTTATAGGAAGATAACTGTATTATTAAAATGTAGAAGCAGTGCAAAAACGGCACCTAATTGTCCTGTTTCCGGGGGATTGAGAATAAAGTTATGCTTTATATACCTAACTGTGATCTAAAGTCATTCTAAAACTATTACTCCAAAAATGTAATGTCCATTTTCTGGAATCGGCTACTATAAGAAAATTATAAAGAGAATCTGTGGCATAGTTTAGAAGTAGTAAGGCTTGCTTGTTTAAGTTTTAACTAAACCCATTCACTATATCTGGTCTCCCACAGTACACTGGTATATACGTATCCTAGAGATCCTTGCAATATGGTATTGGCTGCCATCTCCCTGAGGAAGACTTAAGTAGTTGAAACCTGTTGGGGCTCTGGACCTATGCAATGAGGATAATCACGTTGCACTTTACTGCCTACTGCCATCCAATGATGAAGTGATATTTTATATATCTCCTATAGTTTTTGTAATATATTGTACAATGTTCCCCCAGGCTCTATGGTTTTTTTTTTTTTTTTTTAACCACTTAAGCCCCGGAAGATTTTACCCCCTTCCTGACCAGGGGGTATTTTGCGATTCGGCACTGCGTGACTTTAATGGACAATTGTGCGGTCGCGCGATGCTGTACCCAAATGAAATTGACGTCCTTTTTTTTCCCACAAACAGAGCTTTCTTTTGGTGGTATTTGATCACCTGTGCAATTTTTTGATCATGCGCTATAAACAAAAAAAGAGCGACAATTTTACAAAAATAACAATATTTTTCACATTTTTTTATATGAAATTCCCCAAAAAAATGTAAAAATCTAAATTTTTTAACATTTTAGGCCAATTTTTTTTTTACCATGTTTGGTTAAAAAAAAAATCGCAAAAAGCGTATTTTGATTGGTTTGCGCACAAGTTATTGCGTTTACTAACAAAGGGAAAGATTTTTGTTGTTTTTTTTTAACGCGTAATGGCGGCGATCTGCGATTTTTTTTTTGCGGCACTGCGACATTGGGGCGGACAGATCGGACCCTTGACTGACATTTTTGACACTTTTGGGGTTACCAGTGACATTACTACAGTAATCAGTGCTATACATATGCACTGTTACTGTAAAAATTACACTGGCAGTGAAGGAGTTAACTGTATTGGAGAGGGAGGGGTTAAGTGTGTCCTAGGGGCGTGTTTCTAACTGTGATTGGCTGTGGCTTGAGGTGTAGGAACAGTGATCAACGGTCCTACATAGTAGAACCGTTTGACCACCATTCTTACACAGGGAAGAATGACAGGCGGCTTTGATTACATTAGCCGCCTGCCTTTCTTCCGGTGTAACGGAAGATCGCGAGTGCCCGGCGGGTCTGCCAGGCACACGCGCAGGGGGGTCTGTGACCACGCGGGATCGGGAGTGCGCCTCCGGCGGCGCGCACTCGCTCCCAAAATCTTACAGGCTAGCAACGTAGTACGCTGACCGCCGCGGTAAATAGTCGTGTGGCGGTTGGCAAGTGGTTAATGTTGTCTTACCTCTACATACATAGTCCTTATTTTGTGGATATCAAAAAGTCCCTTTTTTCCCCCATCCTCCTTCTTTCGTGGGTTTCAGTACCCCGGTGATCCTGCCATGAAGGTTTTCGTTAGGGCACCTACTGTTATAGGGTGACAAAACACTATCCTCCTCTTCTAAATTGTACTCCTCGGTTGTCACCCCACATGGACTTCAGATGAAGACCACAGGCCAACACACATTAAACACACATAGACCAATGTTGTCATAATCAGGAACTCTGCTATGAAAAATGCCATACAGCCATCTTCTTCTTGGCAGCAGTACAAGGTAAGGGGGTGCATTGTGATGTAAGGAAGGGTGGGTGACTCTTGACTTCTGATGGTGGGGGGACTCTTGACATCTCATGTAAGGGTGTAAGGGGGCATGGGGTGCTCTGGACATCTAATCCTACAAATATAACTGGCCCTTTGAGGGCAACCATAATGCTGATGCAGCCCGCGATGAAATAGAGTTTGACACCCCTGATGTAGTACATGTAGACAACAAGATAATGCAACAAGGGATGAAAAAAAAGTAATTCAGTATTTTCTTAACCACTTAAGCCCCAGAGGATTTGGCTGCTCAAAGACCAGGGCCTATTTTGCGATTCGGCACTGCGGACTTTAACGGACAATTGCGCGGTTGTGCGACGCTGTACCCAAACAAAATTGACATCCTTTTTTCCCACAAACAGGGCTTTCTTTTGGTGGTATTTGATCACCTGTGCAATTTTTATTTTTTGCACTATAAACAAAAAAAGAGCGTCAATTTTGAAAAAATAACAATATTTTTCACATTTTTTTATATGAATTTCCCCCCCAAAAAAATGTAAAAATCAAAATGTTTTAATACTTTAGGCCAATTTGTTTTCTGCTACATATTGTTGGTAAAAAAAAATCACAATAAGCGTATTTTTATTGTTTTGTGCAAAAGTTATTGCGTTTACTAACTAAGGGAAAGATTTATGTAATTTTAATTTTTTTTTAACTACTAATGGCGGCGATCTGCGATTTTTTTGTGGGACTGCGACATTGCGGCGGACAGATCGGTCCCCTGACTAACATTTTTGACACTTTTGGGGGTACCAGTGACATTACTGCAGTAATCAGTGCTATACATATGCACTGTTACTGTAAAAATGACACTGGCAGGGAAGGGGTTAACTTTATTAGTGATCAAGGGGGTAAGTGTGTCCCTAGGGGCGTGATTCTAACTGTAAAGGGGCGTGGCTTTTGATGTAACCACAGAGACATACGATCCTACATAGCAGGATCGTATGATCTCTGCAGTTACACTAGGGAGAATGACAGACGGCTTTGTTTACATCAGCCGCCTGCCTTTCTCCCTCTCCAGCGGGAGATCGCGAGTGGCTGGCGGACATCGGAGCCGCCGGTCACTCGCACGGGGATCCCAGTGAATGAGCGGGGGCGGGAGCACGCCTCCGGCGGCGCGCGCTCGCCCCCTATTGGCTCGCAGGCGAGTGACGTACCGGTACATCACTTTGCCCAGGGGGGGCTGACCGCCGCAGTATATGTACTTGTGGCGGTCGGCAGGTGGTTAAAAATAGTCAATTGTTTATGATACACATGAACTAATTAAAACTAAATTAAACAAATTAATTTAGACCCCGTTCACATAGGGGCGACGCTACTTGCCGAGGCAACCTGTGAGCGGCATGCACGGACTTCATATCATTGAAGTCAATGCAGGTCGCTCCGGGTCGCCCCAAAGAAGCTCAGGACCCTTTTTCTAAGTCGGAGCGACTTGTGTCGCTCCTATTAGAACGGGTCCTGTGCTAATCTATGGCAGGTCGCCTGACAAGTCGCCCCAGTGTGAACCGGCTCTTAGAGTTTACATCGACTATAAAGTGGATGCACAAATTACATCCAACAACCGAATCAATTTATTTTCTTACATTCCGTAGAAAACCCCTTTAACCACTTTACGTCTGCTCACAGTAATACTACTGCGGCAGAGTGGCTCGTTATCGTCTGACGACGTAGTATTAACGTCGTCAGACACTCCCCCTTCTGGGCGGCGCTTGCGCCGCCGGAGGCTCGCTCCCGCTGTTTTCATTCACAGCGGGAGTCGGGCCAGGGGAGGAGCAGCAGCGATCGCCGCTGCTCTGCCCCGATCGCCGGGGATCTAGTGTGGAGATCCGCCCGCCTGTGTAAACACAGCGGGCGGATCTCCATAGTGACAGGGAGTGACAGATCGGAGTGTTCAGCATAGCTGGACATCCGATCTGTCCATGACTCACTCAGTCACCTCCCCCCCTACACGTCAGTAAGCACCAGGCATACATTAACCCCTCCCTCTCCAATAAAATTAACCCCTTCCCTGCCAGTGTCATTTTTACAGTAACAGTGCATATATATAGCACTGATTACTGCAGTAATGTCAGTGGTACCCCCAATAGTGTCAAAAATGTCAGTCAAGGGTCCGATCTGTCCGCCGCAATCTCGCAGTCCCACAAAAAAAATCGCAGATCGCCGCCATTACTCGTTAAAAAAAAAAACACCAAAAATGACAGAAATCTTTCCCTTTGTTAGTAAACGCAATAACTTTTGCGCAAACCAATCAAAATACGCTTATTGCGATTTTTTTTACCAAACATAGGTAGCAGAAAACAAATTGGCCAAATTTTTTTTAAAAAATTGGTTTTTACATCTTTTTTGGGGGGAATTTCATATAAAAAAATGTTAAAAATATTGTTATTTTTTCAAAATAAACGCTCTTTTTTTGTTTATAGCGCAAAAAGTAAAAATCGCACAGGTGATCAAATACCACCAAAAGAAAGCTCTGTTTGTGGGAAAAAAAGGACGTAAATTTCGTTTGGGTACGGCGTCGCACGACCGCGCAATTGTCAGTTGAAGTCGCACAGTGCCGAATCGCAAAAAGTGGCCTGGACGGAAGACAGCAAAATCCTCCGGTGGTAAAGTGGTTAATATTTGTAGTCTTGCAAATTTCCAGACATCTTCCCATCTTTTTATCTATGGTTTAATTTTTCTCTTCCCCACCACATCAGTAAAAAAAGGTAATAATGAAACATAATCAAGACAACATCAAACCCAATTACCTTGTCACAACGTTTTGTGTCCAAATTAACCTCTTTGCAAATTTTTAGTGCAACTGCTTTATAGAAATTATAATTTATCCAGTAAGGACTTTGATATTTTTTTTTGCTACACGTCTCTCTCCTTATATTGTTTTCTGCCATAAAATTTTATAGCTATTTAGAGAAGCTCATTTACCTACAGGAAACTAAATATCAATAGGTACATAACGAAGAAGGAATTTTCAGAAGTGGATCCGCAGACAGTCCAATCTTCCACTTTCAACTTTCTTTTAATTCCTAAAGACGTCCAGGCGTGTGCCTAATTTTACGATGCATAACGCACTAGGTTTAACTCTTTATAAGTGTTATTTTTAGCTCTTGCAAATCAGTAGCCATGGTGACTAATGCAGAACTTTTCTGTAATTGATTTAAACTTTTAATGACTGTAAAACTTTACTTTTTTATTTTTAGAATGACTAGGTGGAAATAGTCAATGTCTAGGAAATGTCTCAATTTTGGGTTGATTAATGGATTCACTAGAACGACAGTGAAACTTCAGTCCGTAAAAGGCTGAAACGTAACGTGTTTCATGGAAATAAAATCAAAAGTGGTCTGGAAAAAATAACGTGCATTTGAAGTCTAACAACTTTTTTTGTCTCTTATAGTCCCTTATCCTTGCATTTTATGATTTGTGATTTATACAGTACTACTGTGCAAAAGTTTTAGGCAGGTGTGAAAAAATGCTGTAAATAAATGTAGCACCCTCATAGATAGGTGCTAGAATAAAAGCATTGTTTTGGCTCTTATGGTTATCAGGGAGAAGGACATAGGCGTGCGCACAGGGTGTGCCGGGTGTGCCTGGGCACACCCTAATCACCTAGTGCACATTAGCATTATACCACTGTGTGCGGGTGGGGAGATGAGAAATATCTCACTCTTACCAGCTCAGCCATAAGAGAAGTGCTTAAGCACTTCTCTTTCATTGTGCCAGCAGGGAGATGAATGCACTGGGGCCATATATATTTAGACACACACTTGCATGTGTGTTTGAGATTTGGGGTGCACACCCTAATGCCATAGGCTGCGCACACCTATGGAGCAGGATTGTTAGTTTTGCCTATTGCATATGTCCATGTGTGATTCACTTGGTCTGAGGGAGTGTCGCCACTGTATCCAATAGGGGAGCCTGTTGGACAGTGGAGGAAACCCAGCCAGTGACACAAAGGCTTTTGTGGCGGTCCCAGTGGGAGGGCACCACCGCAGTGCATCCTGGGATTGACCTTAAAAGCTGAGGGCACATGTGACAGGGCGTCTTTGGTGGGAAGCAGAGTCCCAGGAGGAGGGTGATGGCTGTCTCTCCTCTTGCTTGCTGAGAGAAGTGGTCACAGGCAGTCGGCCTAGTGAGCCATGTGTGGAGCTGAGCCTTGAAGGCCCTGGAGAAGCTCACAGTGGAGCTGCA
This sequence comes from Pelophylax lessonae, assembly GCF_965119305.1. Classification (NCBI taxonomy): domain Eukaryota; kingdom Metazoa; phylum Chordata; class Amphibia; order Anura; family Ranidae; genus Pelophylax; species Pelophylax lessonae. The sequence continues at coordinate 38,309,196 of NC_138772.1, forward strand.
GGCAGAGCTATCTGGGAAAAACAGTGTCCGTGAGTACCAGGGGGCTTGCCAAGGGGTCTGCCCAGGAAGGGGGGCCACTCCAGTGAGGTCAGTGGACAAAAGGTCAGCGCATACAATCAGTGAGTAAAGGGGGTGCCAAGTAGAACCCTGAAGAGTAATCTACCAAGTAGTTCACCTTTCAAGTGCTTCACTTCAGTGGCAGGGTGAAGCAGCGGCCTTGCCGCATTCAACCTAGCTAGAAGTCCTCAAGTTTGTCCATAGTTTGCTAAAGTTGGAGTATCCCACTCATGCCTTCTCCCATCCCATAATAAAATAAAAACAACAAAAACCAAATCCCCTGGACTGTTTACTGACTAAGCCAAGCACTTAAATTAATAAGAGTTTACAAGTCATTGCTATAGGTAATCCAGGAGAACCCGCTTTAAACAGCTCCCACGGGAGTAGTGCTACATAATGAATGCTTTCAGAAATAGAAGTGTCAATAGTTTATTTTTATCAATTAACAATTGAAAAGTAAATGAACAGAAGAGAAATCCAAATCAAGTCAATATTTGGCGTGACCACCCTTTGCCTTTAAACCAGCATCAATTCTTCTAGGTAGACTTGCACACAGTTTTTAAAGGAACTCAGCAGGTAGGTTGTTCCAAACACCTTGGAGAACTAACCACAGATCTTCCGTGGATGTCAGCTGCCTCAAATCCTTCTGTCTCCATGTCATCCCAGACAGACTCCATTATGATGTGATCAGGACTCCTTCTTCTTTACACTTAAAGCGGAGTTCCGGCCTCGGAAACGGTTTTTCAATAAAAATACCCCCGGGACAGTCAGGGCTAGTACATTTCATAATGGATAGCCTCTGAACTGTCCCTGGTTGCACTTACCTTTTAGAAGAAATACTTACCTTGAAAATTTCTTGTCCAGCGCTGCCATCTCAGGTGTGGGCAGCTGAAGCCAGGGCGTCCTCTTTGGTGTCCTCTTCAATGTCCTCTTCGTCCCAGAATGCCCTGCATCGGCCCCGCTCGTCAGTTCCGGTGCAGGCGCGCCATCCCTGCACAGCTTCTGGGCATGCCCAGAAGCTGTTTAGCAGGGAATGACTCGCCTACACCGGAACTGACGAGTGGGGCCGTTGCAGGCACCTTGATTCCTGGGAGCGATGACGTTCAGCTCCCAGGAGTCAACGCAAGCAGGAAGTGACGGCGTGGGCCGCGGCCGCAGAGAGAGGAAGTAGAAGGAAGGTAAGTATACTTTCTTCAAAAACAAGGTAAGTAAAGAAAAAAAAAAATCGGGACTATCCATTTCTTTTGCAGGTGAATGTTAGCAAGCGGATGGCCCAAAGTCGTTTTTGAGGCCGGAACTCTGCTTTAAGATAGTTCCTAACCACTTCTGGACCAGAAGGATTTGCCCCCTTAATGATCAGGCCATTTTTTGCGATTCGGCACTGCGTGGTGTGGTTGTTGGTGCCAAACGGGCTGGTCTGAGTATTTCAAAAATTGCTGATCTACTGGGATTTTCACGCACAACCATCTCTCTGGGTTTACAGAGAATGGTCCGAAAAAGATAAAATATCCAGTGAGCGGCAGTTGTGTGGACGATAAAAATGCCTTGTTGATGTCAGAGGTAAGAGGAGAATAGGAAGACTGATTCGAGGTTATAGAAAGGCAACAGTAATTCAAATAACCACTCATTACAACCAAGGTATGCAGAATACATCTCTGGACGCACAACACATTGATATGCTACAGCATCAGAAGACCACACCAGGTGACACTCCTTTCAGCTAAGGTCAGGAAACTGAGACTACAATCCGCACAGGGTCACCAAAATTGGACAATCGAAGATCAGAAAAACGTTGCCGGGTCTAATGAGTCTCGTTTTCAGCTGCAATATTCAGATGGTAGGATCAGAATTTGGCGTAAACAACATGAAAGCATGGATCCATCCTGCCTTGTATTAACGGTTCAGGCTGGTGGTGTAATGGTGTGGGTGATATTTTCTTGGCACACCTTTGGCCCTTAGTACCAATTGAGCATCGTTTAAATGCCATGGCATACCTGAGTTTTGTTGCTGACCATGTCCATCCCTTTATGACTACAGTGTCCCCATCTTCTGATGGCTCCTTCCAGCAGGATAATGCACCATGTCACAAAGCTCCAATCATCTCACCACTGGTTTCTTCAACATGACAATGAGGTCACTGTACTCCAATGGCCTCCACACTCACCACATCTCATCCAATAGAGCACCTTTAGGATGTGGTGGAATTTTGCATCATGGATGTGCAGCCGACAAATCTGCAGCAACTGCGTGATGCCATCATGTCACTATGGACCAAAATCTCTGAGGAATGTTTCCAACACCTTGGTGAATCTATGCCACGAAGAATGAAGGCAGTTCTGAAGGCAAAAGGGGGTCAAACCCAGTACTAGCAAGGTGGACCTAATAAAGTGGCCGGTGAGTGTATGTCCTGGTGGTAAGTCCAGGCCTTTTTTTCAGCGGGAACGCGGGGGAACGCAGTTCCGGAACCTCCAGTCTGAATGTATGCAATGGAAAAGGGGTGCTGGGGCCAACGGGGTGAGCTGAAGGGCCTTTTGATGCTGGCTGCTGGGGGATCTATTGTTGCTGGAGTGAATCTATTGTTGCTGGTGGGCATTTTATTGTGGGTGTGGCTTTTTTGCAGTGGAGGATTTATTGTTGCTTGGGGGAACTATTGTTACTGGGGAGTCTATTGTTGCAGGGGAGGATTTATTGGGGGGGCGATTGTTGCAGGGGAGGATTTATTGTTTCTGGGCGGCTATTGTTGGGGGTCTATTGTTGCTGATTGTACTGTTTTTTTCTATTGTTGCAGGGGAAGATTTATTGCTGCTGGGGGATCTATTGTTGGGGGGGGGGTCTATTGTATCTGATTCCAGGGGATCTATTTTACTGCTTTTCTGGTTATCATTAACAAGTTCCATACAAATTACGTAGAACCACAACATGATACTTGGTTCTGTATTTTCTAAAAGGGGCGGTACTGGGAGGTGGGTAGGGGGTGGAACCAAAGGACAGTGCTCGGAGGTGGGTAGGGGGTGGAGACAAGGGGTGACTCAGAAGAGGGGAGTACCTGCACCTATTCTCGGAGAAAAAAAGCCCTGGGTAAGTCTGACATTAAAGTGAACCTGTTAAATAGGCAAAGCACAGATTGACTTTCAACTGTTTATAGTAGGTGTTTCCAAAATAAGGTTACATTGAAATTCTGTGACCCACCAAGAGCTATTACATTAAGTTAAAGGCTGACTCATTATCATTTTATCGTTCATTAATAAGCATTAATAAAAAGAGAAAGCCTTGCTAAAAACATCACCTAAAATAAAAGGACCTCAATAAGGTAGTACGTGAAATTACGATGTGTCAATTGTTAATTATTCCTATATGCCAGCGATTATTATTAATCCATAAAAGCCGTGTAGCATTTATCTTCCCCTGTTGCCTCTGTCTTGCTCTACTTCCTTTAAAATGATGAAATGATCAATAATCGTGGCTGCAGCTGGTCCTTGTGTTGGCAGACTGCCAACCGGCTCCTTCAGAGAACAACAAAAGAGGGGAAAAAAAGCTTGCACCAATTTCCCAGCGATGATACATGGTGTGCGGCTTTGTTAACTGAACTTTTTCTGTCTAACTAGTACAATATGAAGATATGGTGAGAGCTAGCGGAATAAGGAAAAAGCCGCTTTATGTCACGTACAATATGGGCTCGTCACACGCAACTTTTAAATGTTCCACCCTTTGAATCAAACATATCCTCAAAAACTTAAATCAGTATGAAACCAAAAAATGTAATATATTACCAATACTTAAATGTGGTGGCTGCATTCCTTTTCTTTTTTAGGATTTTTTCCCCTTTATTTCACCTGCCCATCCTGCCAGTAACACTTCCTGTCTTAAAGTGGTTTTAAAGCCTTAAGGTTTCTCACCTTAATGCATTCTATGCGTTATGAGAAGGGTGTCAAACTCAATTTCATTGAAGGTGGCATCAGCAGCATGGTTCCTCCCAAAGGGCCAGATGTATCTAGGGTGCTCTATGTACAGAGTGCAGAGTTCAGGATTGCTCTATGTACAGAGTGCAGAGTTCAGGAGTGCTCTATGTACAGAGTGCAGAGTTCAGGAGTGCTCTATGTACAGAGTGCAGAGTTCAGGAGTGCTCTATGTACAGAGAGCAGAGTTCAGGAGTGCTCTATGTACAGAGTTCAGGAGTGCTCTATGTACAGAGTGCAGAGTTCAGGAGTGCTCTATGTACAGAGTGCAGAGTTCAGGAGTGCTCTATGTACAGAGTGAAGAGTTCAGGAGCGCTCTATGTACAGAGTGAAGAGTTCAGGAGTGCTCTATGTACAGAGTGAAGAGTTTAGAAGTGTGGTATGTACAGAGTGAAGGGTTCAGAGATGCGCTATACACAGAGTGAAGGGTTGAAGGTTGTGTTATGTACAGAGTGCAGAGTCCAGAATTACGCTATATACAGAGTACAGAGTTCAGGAGTGCTCTATGTACAGAGTGCAGGGCTCAGGGGTGCATTATGTACAGAGTGCAGAGTTCAGGAGTGCTCTATGTACAGAGTGCAGGGCTCAGGGATGCATTATGTGCAGAGTTCAGAAGTGCTCTATGTACAGAGTGCAGAGTTTAGAAGTGTGTTATGTACAGACTGAAGGGTTCAGGGGTGTGTTATGTCCAGAGTGCAGGGTTCAGAAATGCGTTATGTACAGAGTACAGGGTTCAGGAGTACATTATGTACATATTGCAGGGTTCAGGAGTGCGCTATGTACAGAGTGTAGGGTTCAGGGTGCGAAAATCTTCCGGTCCAGAAGTGGTTTACTAACACGTCCAGGTTTTATCACTTCCTCAGTCTATGACTGGACAGTGGAAGGAGAATCAGCAGACTGATTTACTATCTCTCTGCCACTCCCTTCTTCCGTCCTACCAGCATGCCCCTTGTTAACACATGAGCACTGCAGCACAGCTGATTGGTTCCTTGTTCTGCTTCTTTCACCCCTAGTCTGAACTTTGCTGTACAGTGACTGCAAAATGGTTACACCAGGTCAAATGTGGGCACTTCTTATATTTAAAAAAAAATAAGTTAATGATGTTTCAATAAATACTGAATGAATGATAAAAGCTGTCTTTTATATCTGCCTGAAGTTCTGCTTTATTTGGTTATAAATTATTGTGGCTCAATAAAAAAACAATTGTATATCACTGTGAGTGCTATATTCCTACTGAACCTTGACAAAAGTGGCCACTTAAAGTGAAGCAGTGGTTTTGCTACTTGTGCAGCCTGCTTACCCAAAATTGGAGAATGGGAATAAAGGATTTTTAATTATTCTGCATTGACCTGCAGCCACCCTTCTCCTACCCTTTGAAATTTGTAAAAAGAAAAGTAGACTAAAAAAAAAAAAATCTACTCCTAAAATTTTTTGTGTGGTTGCTGGCATCAAATGCCATCTCATAGGGCAAATACACATATGCATTTTTTTGTGCAGCTTAAGGCCTCATGCGAACTGGACATTTTTACAGCTGCTGTTTTTGGTATTTTTTGCAGCCAGTACACTCCCCAGCACATTTCCTATGTGTCCATGCACTCATTGGCTGTTATCAGCAGTTTTTGACAGGGGCATTTTCTGGCTGGAAAAACCCCCCAGAAGTAGCGGGTTTTGAGAGTTTTTCAGCTGTAAAAACGCTCTAAGGCCCCTTTTACACGGGCGGAGTGCCCGACAGACTCAGTTTTGCTCAGCGGGGTTCAATCCGCCGATCCCCGCTGAGCAGGCGGATGACAGGTCCATCTCCGTTTACTTTGTAGAGACGGAGCTGTCAGATCCCCGCTCTCCTCTATGGGAGATCGGATGAAAACAGACCGTCTGTCCGTTTTCATCCGATCTGATCCTCCAGACAGATGGAAAATAGGGTTTCCATCTGTCCGGGTTTCACAGACAGGATCGGATCGGATAGCAGGTGTCAGCGGAGATGTCTCCGCTGACATCTGCTGCTTCATAGGGGTGCATGGCACATCCGATCAGGTCCACCTGAACAACTGACAGGCGAACCGGATTGGAATGCCTGTGTGAAATGGGCCTTAGGCTCCATGCACACTAGCATTTTTCGTAAGCTCAAAAAAAGCTACATAAATCACTTTCCTCTCCCTGCCTCGATAACGATCCTCTCCCTGCCTAACTCACTGCTAGCAATGTCTCTAATTAGACTACACTGCACTGCCTGATAAACTGAAAATCACTCTCATCTCCTTGCCTCAATCACGTTCCTCTCCCTGCCTCAACCACTTGCTATCTCGCCCGCGCAGTGCATAATGGATGCGGGCGCTCAAATTCCCCACGAAGAAGCACATTTGTTCGCCATTCTACGACCGAGCGAACGAACAGCCAATGTTCGAGTCGAACTTGTGTTCGACTCAAAGCTCATCCCTACTAGGGATCGACCGATTATCGGCAAAGCCAATTATCTGAGGGCCGATATTCACTTTTCCCATATATCGGTATCGGCCCCAGAACTTGCCAATATTACCAATATTGTGCGCGGCGCACACGTGACGTCATTATGTGTGTTGCTCAATGTGTCTCCGCACGCTGGGCCTATAATTATACACGTTCTGCCTTCTTAGGCCGTCTCCCCCACCTCAGACAGCCACAGACAGTGTGCAGACCCAGTGCACTGTGCTGTGCATCCGCAATTCCACATCGTCACGGACCGGCAGCAAGCAGCGATCCAGCCACCCACAGCAGCCCGGTGTGAGCCAGCCAGCCAGCCACCCACCCAGGCACCCACAGCAGCCCAGTGCCAGCCAGCCACCCACAGACTCTGGCCTCAGCCACCCACAGCCTCTGTGCCAACCAGCTAGCCACATCAGGGTGCCAGACATCCAGCAGCCACAGCAGGTGCCAGTCAGCCAGCCACCCCACAACAGGGTGCCAGCAGCCAGCCACCTCACAACAGGGTTCCAGCAAGCCAGCCACCCACAACAGGGTGACACAAAGCCTGCCACCCACAACAGAATGCCAGCCAGCAGCCACAGTAGGGTGTTAGCCAGCCAGCAGCCACAGCAGGGTGCCAGCCAGCCACCCACCCCACAACAGGGTTCAAGCAAGCCAGCCACCCACCACAAGGCGCCAGCCAGCCACCCACCCCACAACAGGGTGCCAGCAAGCCAGACACCCACAACAGGGTGACACCAAGCCAGCCACCCACAACAGGGTGCCAGCCAGCCACCCACCCCACAACAGGGTTCAAGCAAGCCAGCCACCCACCACAAGGCGCCAGCCAGCCACCCACCCCACAACAGGGTGCCAGCAAGCCAGACACCCACAACAGGGTGACACCAAGCCAGCCACCCACAACAGGGTGCCAGCCAGCCACCCACTCCACAACAGAGTGGCAGCAAGCCAGCCACCCACAATAGGGTGCCAGCGAGCCAGCCACCTACAACAGGGTGCCAGCAAGCCATCAGCCACAGCAGGGTGCCAGCCAGCCAGTTTCCCACCCACCCCACAACAGGGTTCCAGCAAGCCAGCCCCCCACAACAGGGTGACACCAAGCCAGCCAGCCAGTAGCCACAGCAGGGTGCCAGCCAGCCAGCAGCCACAGCAGGTTGCCAGCCAATCACCCACCTACCCCACAACAGGGTTCCAGCAAGCCAGCCACCCACAACAGGGTGCCAGCCAGCCACCCACCCCACAACAAGGTGCCAGCAAGCCACCCACAACAGGGTGACACCAAGCCAACCACCCACAACAGGGTGCCAGCAGCCAGCCACCCACCCCACAACAGGGTTCCAGCAAGCCAGCCACCCACAACAGGGTGGCAGCAAACCAGCCATCCACAACAGGGTGACACCAAGCCAGCCACCCACAACAGGGTGCCAGCCAGCAGCCACAGCAGGGTGCCAGCCAGCAGCCACAGCAGGGTGTCAGCCAGCCACCCACCCACCCACCCCACAACAGGGTTCCAGATATCCATCCACCGCACAACAGGGTGCCAGCAAGCCAGCCACCCACAACACAGTGACACCAAGCCAGCCACTCACAACAGGGTTCCAGCAAGCCAGCCAGCCACCCACAACAGGGTAACATCAAGCCAACCACCGACAACAGGGTGCCAGCAAGCCAGCCACCCACAACAGGGTGACGCCAAGCCAGCCACCCACAACAGGTTGACAGCCAGCCAGCAGCCACAGCAGGGTGACAGCCAGCCACCCACAACAGGGTGCCAGCACCCAGCCACCCACAACAGGGTGCCAGCAAGCCAGACACCCACAACAGGGTGCCAGCAAGCCAGCCACCCACAACAGGGTGCCAACAAGCCAGCCACCCACAACAGGATGACACCAAGCCTGCCACCCACAACAGGGTGCCAGCCAGCCAGCAGCCACAGCAGGGTGCCAGCCAGCCACCCACAACAGGGTGACACCAAGCCAGCCAACCACAACACGGTGACAGACAGCCAGCAGCTAGCAGCCAGAGCAGGGTGACAGCCAGCCAGCAGCCACAGCAATGTGCCAGCCAGCCACCCACCCCACAACAGGGTGCCAGCAAGCCAGCCACCCACAACAGGATGACAGCCAGCCAGCAACCCAGCCACCCACAGCAGGGTGCCAGCAGCCAGCCACCCACAACAGGGTGACAGCCAGCCAGCAAGCCAGCCACCCACAGCGGGGTGCCAGCAGCCAGCCAGCCAGCAATTTTTTTAACCTTATATTGTCTCTTTCAAATTGCAATGGAGATGGATGCAGACAAAAAAAGTAAAAGTTTCATCTGGGACTATTTCTCATCTCAACCGTCTCCAGGAAAACAGCAGTGTGCAACACATGCACAAACAATGTAAGCATGGGATCAGTAACTGCAAAAACAAAAATATGTCAAATCTTTGGGCCCATCTAACAGTTTATCATGTTGACTTATATCACGCAGCACAGAAACAAAATGAATTACAATCATAATGTGAAATACCTCCTCCACTATCCCAGGCAACAATAACAGATATGTTTCAGAAAAAAACAGGTGGATTAATTCAAATTCCCAACTGCTGGACAGATAAATCACAGAGATGATGGTCAATGATAACCAGCCATTTACAATGGTGTCTGACTCTGGATTTAAGCGGTTGATGTCCATAGGTGAGCCAAGGTAAACAGTGAAGAGAAATGCTCGGAAAGATTCACCAAAAGGTAGTTGAGAAAGTAAAGACTATGCTACAACCAGAGAATGCTGGCAATTCACTCTTATTCAAGACTGACTGCTGGTCAGGACAAACAGAGTCACTAATGAGTCTTACATGCCACTTCATTGACAGCAGATGGAAAAAAAGGCAATTGGTGTTGAATACAAAAGTGATGCAAGGATCCCACACGGAGTACAGTAGAGAAATGTTTCTAGGCATGCTTGAAGAATGGGGAATCGGTTGCTCCGGGTCACTAAACTGTTTTTAGATAACAAAGACAGAGTGATGCTCGTGCTTCTTTGAGATAGTGGAGTAAACATACGGAAAGGATTGAGGCTTGCTGATGTGTCAGACCTCAGTTGTAAGGCACACAACATCCTCCAACTTCTAAATGATGGTCTGTCAAGCCAGAGAGCTTTGATTGATATACGGTATGTTTTGAGAAGCATGAAGAGATTAAAAATGTTGTGCTGGCAAGTCTTTTGGATCCTCGATACAAGAACCATGCTTTCTCTTCTGATGATGTATTGGCCAAGGCAAAACAATGGCTGAACAGCATTTTTATAATCTGGAAGAGCAGCAGGATGCTGCAAAAACAGAAAAATGTCCAAAAAAAAGACAAAGAACAGAGGAGAATCTTCTTCATCGTGGTCGAATTAATGGCATGTTCAGTGTTTTATTTGGGCCTCATGCAGAGGATTCTTCTGAATCTGCAATAATGAGTCTGGATGATAAACTTCATCTCTATTTGAAGGAACCAGTAATTGACAGAAGAAGTGGTGATCCTCTTATGTGGTGGAAAGAAAATGAGGCACTCTACAAAAGACTTGCCTCTCATGCTAGACAATACCTCTCTGCTCCTCTTTCCTCTTCTTTACCAAGTGAGCGTGGTAATGAAGTGGCAGCAATACTGTATATGAAAAAAAAAACAGAAACCAAGGTGTACATGCTGAAATGATATGCTTTCTGCACTATAATATTGTTCTACTTAACTGGGAGAATTGAAAAGTATAGTAGTACTAGTGTCCACTCCAATCCACTGTCTAGCTTTTGTCTAGCTTTTTTTCTATCAGTTTTGCACTGACTGCAATAGTGATTTAAAATCATTCCAGTGAGTGCACTACTACAGCAGTTTATGCATCATTCATCACAATCACTTGATGTTATACTGATGTACCTGCAAGTGAAAGCTGTGCGATTTTCCTATCAGTTTTCATGCAGTTAAGGTGTGAAGAATGAGCCTTTAATGTTAAAAATGTTAATAAACCAGTACCAGATTTGTGTCAAAAATTGTCTTTATTTTTCAAAACTTTAAATTTACAAAATATCGGCCAATACTTCTACTTAGTGACCAAAATATTGGTATCGGCCCTGAAAAAACCATATCGGTCTGTCCCTAATCCCTACTCCTGAGATGTGTGCAAACCTGGTCACCAACTAAAAGAAACCTCTTACCTCTGTGCTTGCCAACAAAGGTTTCTCCACCAAGTACTAAGTCATGCTTTGCTTGGGGATCATATACTTTTTAAAGCGGAGTTCCGGCCGCAAAATCATTACATTCGATTTTGTGCCATCCGCTTCTTTATTGTCACCTGAAAAAGAATTGGATATTCCCAATTTTTTTTTTTTTTACTTACCTTGTTTCAGAAGAAAATATACTCACCTTTCCTTCAACTTCCTCCCTCTGTGGTCGCGGCCCGCGCCGTCACTTCCTGTCCTGCAATGCGTCCTGGGAGCTATTGCTCATCACTCCCAGGAGGCAATGGGCAGTGACGTAGGCCGCTCCTCTCATTGCGTTATTTGCAAACAGGAAATGATGCGATGATAGGCGGAGCCCAGCCGTCCCTATGGAAACCCTTACTGTGCCGATCGCATAGTACTGGGCATGCGCGAGATTTTGCGCTGCATTCATCGGCCCCCTCCATCTTAAACCAGGAAGCAGGGCAGACATTTGCATACTGAGGCTTCGGGTGACCAGGACAAAGATGGCGGCGCTCAGCAAACTTTTTATAAAGTAAGATTTTAGGATTGCCAATCCATTATTAAACTGTCTAAAACCGGATTAGGGGATGTATGAAGGGAGGGGGATCACTCTTTGGGAAGTATTTATAAAAAAAAAATGATTCTGTGGCCGGAACTCCGCTTTAACTCACTCAATTTATAACATTTGCATTATGTGTTTTTTTTTTTATTTTTGATTGATATTCTGTCTCTATCATTTAAAATACACCTATGATAAAAATGGTAGACCCTTCATTTGTAAGTGGGCAAACTTACAGAATCTGCGGGGGATCAAATTATTATTTTCCCCGCTGTAATTAGTCCCAAACCCTGTAAATGTCACTTTTTGCCAGACAGCTTGGTCTACCTGTATATTAATAAATGTTTGTAAAATAACATAAAGTAATTCATATACTGAATGTAACCCCATACAGAACACAATATTTTTTCACTATGGTGGGTCTTTAAGAACATTCTGGGTGGATGAACCCACAAGAGACCCTTAAAACCGAAATATCAATTTTGAGTTGAGATGGGCTTTATATTTATTTGACTATTTCTTACTTTAAAGCGGAGGAGTAAACTAGGTGCTACCATCAGTAAGAATTAAATTTTACAGCCGTTCAATTCGTCATTTTTATGATAGGCATTAAACTTAGTTTATCAAGTGAAAAATCTGTTCTTATCTTTATGATCAGCACTTAATTGCCTGTATGATGCTATCTGGTTAAATGTTCAATATATTGCTCTTACAAATTAGATTTCAGAGTAATAAAATCTGGTTTTCTTGCTTTTTTTATGCTTCTAAAAAGATAATAATCACAAGTTTTTACTAGATTTAGGCAAAGTATACACCAGGTCCAGGTGCTGCGAATTTCAGCCATGTTATCAGTTATTGGTTGGTGTTTAACCATTTGCCGACCGCATAATGCCGTTATATGGCAGCAAAGTGGTTTTCTTGTACGTGATCTGGCACTTCCGAAGTATGGGGCATGCGCACGTGCCGCCGCTGTGCCGTTTGTGCTGTGATTAGTCACAGCACAAGCCGATCAGTGGGTGCCGGCCAATGGATGACCACCATCACCCACAGATCTGCGAGGAGAGAGACAGAACAGAGCTCTGCATATGTAAACATAGCAGAGCTCTGTATAGGAAATCCCACACTAGATGGGATAATATAGCGCTTGCTGGTGTGAGCAGGGAGAGGTAGGAGTAGGATTGCAATAAAAGCTAATATCCTAAAACTCGAAAATTCTAAATACTATACCCTTAAAACATAAATACCGTGAGTAATTGTATAAATTAAATAACAATATAAATAATGTGCCAAGTCAAGTCCAAAAAAATTGCACAGTGCAAAAATACATAAATAAATCACAGTAAAAGTAATGTGCCAAGTAGGATTCAAAAATAGTTCATAGGTGACTCAGTGATAGGTAATCCAAAAGAGTGCCAAAAAAAGTGCAAGTGCTTGGTGCTGGATCCTCCAATGGACCAGGAAATCCAATCATGCAGGTGACTTCAAAGAAGGTAAGATGTAAACTCACCAGATATGGTGGGTCTCAACTGCCTTACGGCAAAGAGACCAATAACGCTTTTATGACCCTCCAGGTCAGAAAGATGGTAACTGCTGAGCTCTAATCCCTCCCGGCCGGAATCCCCCAGGGTCCTCACGGTCCTCCAAATTGGATTCAGGGAACAAAAAGGACAGGCTCCGGATGGTGCAGTACCATTAAGGTTAATTTATTAAAATTAAAAGGCAAACAATGGATAAAAAACACTGTGCAGAGCCCGCCAGTGAGTGTCTGTAGTGTGGAGAGCGGCTTGCGTTCCAGGCTGACTTCCGTGCTGACGGCGTGCGTTCCACCTGACGCGTGTTTCGTCACAGCGTAGTGACGTCTTCAGAGCTCTGTCCTGTCAGCGGGGATGTGTTGGATTTTGTTTTTCACATCCCTTAGTGAAAGCCCCACATAGTAAACATAAAAACACTGGTTAGGCACACATTTAACCCTTTGATCGCCCTAGATGTTTAAGCACTTCCCAGAAGTGACATTAGTACAGTGCATATTTTTAGCATTGCTCATTGTATTAGTGTCACTGGTTCCCACAAAGTGTCAAAAATGTCAGTGTCAGATTGTCCACCACAATATCGCAGTCCCACTATAAGTCGCTGAGCACAGCCATTACCAGTATATAAAAAAGACATAAATAAATAAATAAATATACCTTTTGTCATGCAACTTGTTATGCTGTTGATGGACGGAAAAGTTTAATTTTTTTACTTGTACATGTTTCCTTTACCTCAATAAAAAAAAGTTTGGTTAAAAAATAAATAAATAAATAAAAATTTCAGTATCTATACCATAGTTTGTAGACTCTATAACTTGTGTGCAAACTAATCAATATAGACTTATTCCATAGTTACATAGTTAGTCTGGTTGAAAAAAGACACGTCTATCTAGTTCAACTAATAAATGGAAAAAAAAAAAAAAAAAAATATATATATATATATATATATATATATATATATTTCTTTTTTTACCAAAAATATGTAGCAGAATACTGAATGGCCTAAGTTCATGAAGAAATTTGATTTTTTGCTGGATATTGGAGCTGCACCATTAATCGTTAAAAAATTGCAATCTTGATTCACCCCCCTCACGAGCTTAAAACAGCATGTCCTCGATTCTTACAGAGCCTGCTCTGCTCACTCACAGCTGTCAAAAAAAGAAAAGAGCCCCAGCAAATGTTGATAAACATTGCTAAGGCTGCTAGATAACTATAAGCATAATGTTTTACAATGTATCATTTTGTTCTATTAGATCAAAGGAATGAACTTCAGTGTGTAAGTGAGGGCAATTTAACCTCTTAAAGACTAAGCCTTTTTCCTACACTTGTTGCCTAAAACTTGAAATCAGAATTTTTTTGCTAGAAAATTACTCAGAACCCCCAAAGATTATATATATATATATATATATATATATATATATATATATATATATATATATTTTTATTATTATTATTTTTTTTTTTCCAGAGACCCTAGGCCTAGAGAATAAAATGGCGATCGTTGCAATATTTTATGTCACACGGTATTGGCACAGAAGTCTTTTAAACACAGTTTTTTGGGAAAAAATACACTTTAATGAATTTAAAAAAAAAACTAAACAGTAAAGTTAGCCTGATTTTTTTTTTTTTTTGTATAATGTAAAAGATGATGTTACTCCGAGAATCGTGTTCTTTACTTTAAGCAAAAAAAATTCTGATTCTCATTTTATCCAGAATCGTGCAGCTCTACTGGATATGTTTATTTTCAAAATTGTTAGCCTTTATTTTTTTTATTTATAGCGTAAAAAATAAAAACCCCAGTGGTGATCAAATACCACCAAAAGAAAGCTCTATTTGTGGGGGGGGGGGGGGGGGGGGGAAATTACATAAATTGAATTTATGTACAACGTTATATGACCGCACAATTGTTATTTAAAGTAGCACGGTGACAAATAGCAAAAAATGGCCTGATCATCTAAGACAAAAAAATCTTCTGGAGGTCAAATGGTTAAAATGACACTGTCAAATACTTAAAAAATACAGTTTTAAAGTTCCATGGAAGAGAAGATCCATTTTATTACCCTCTCTTGTGGTCCATGTATCCTACCTCCCCACTGTTCCAGAATTGTCACCCGCCTTGCCCTTTGGTTCCATCCTCTGATCCCTACATCAATGTTGAGTCTTGTAGTTTTAGTGTCCGGGGGGGGGGGGGGTCATAGGATGGAATTATAGCATATGGCGGGGAGTGCATGTACTCAACTTTCTCAGAAGCTTTCATTTTACTGGTGGAGACTGCAGCACTGTCATAGAAGGGAGGCAGGGGGCACTACCTACCAAAGAGGTGAGTATACTACTCCTTCTACTGCAGGGAATCTTCAGATCCATTGTTTTAGAACATACCAGGGTCACTTTATATGTGAAGTTTATAAAATGTTTTGCTTTTATTAGTTCTAAAAAAAGATAAACAGCGTGCAATTAACGTGCATCATTTGTACAAAGATTTAAATGTTCCTGCTTGTTGCAGATCTGCTGGTAATGCTCATCACAGAAGATCAGTAATCATTCATTGTATAACACCCTCCAAAAAACGTAATCAGTCCATGTTAAGCCCCCCAATTCTACACCCATTATAACACTTGGGCATGATCAGATTTAAAGTGATTCTAAAGGGTTGAGGTTTTTTACCTTCATACAGTCTATGCATGAAGGTAAAAAAAAACCCTCCTCTGCACAGCTGTCCACCCAGCCCCCCCCCCCGCCCCAATACTTACCCAAGCCCGATCTTCCTTCAGCGATGTGCCTCAGCTCTCTGGGGACTCTCCCTCCTCATTGGCTGAGACATCTGAAGGAGCCATTTGCTCTCGCTGCTATCAATCTCAGCCAGTGATCCAATGAGGAGAGTGAGGGGGCTGGGTCAAGCCTTAGCTCTGTGTGTGAATGGACACTCAAAGCCACAGCTTGGGTGCCCCATTGCAAGCTGCTTGCTCTGGGGGCACTCAGCAGGAGGGAGGGGCCAGGAGCACCAGTGAGGGACCTGAGAAGAGGAGGTTGTTTGTTACTGAAAAAAAAAAAGAAAGCCTTTAATATCACTTTAAGTCAGGACTCGACAAACCCCGGGCGCCAGGTCGCATTGGCAACTAGAATTAGTGACCTGGCGCCTGGTGTGCACTGCAGGAGGTGTCCTGTACCTTCGCCCACCCCCCCCCCCCCCCATCCACTCCCCGAGTGCACGAACTACAGTGCCATCCGATAATTGAGGCGGCGGCTTTTCGGCCTTCTTCAGTGAGAGAACGGGGAACTGGCGCCCTCTTGTGTTGGCCGGGAGTTTGACAATCAGTCACTAATGGCTCTGTTTGCCCTGCCTGTCCTCAATGCCTGTCCATCTCCTTCCCAAGAGGAGATGAGACAGAAGTTTTTGCAGGCTTCATCTCCCTGTCCACTTACCTTTGCTTAAAGGTAAGTGGACAGGGAGTGTGGTTATTATTATTATTATTATTTTTTTTTTAATTATTAAAAAAAGAATAATAATAATAATAATAATTTTTCTTTTTTTTTTTTCAATTATTATAATATATATATATATATATATATATATATATATATATATATATATATATATATATATATATATATATATATATATATATATATATATATTATAATAATTGAAAAAAAAAAAAGCTTACAATCTAAGAGGGAGGGTCAAGTGATACAAAAGGTAATAACTGTGTGGGGATGAGCTGATGGCGGCGGCTTTTCGGCCTTCTTCAGTGAGAGAACGGGGAACTGGCGCCCTCTTGTGTTGGCCGGGAGTTTGACAATCAGTCACTAATGGCTCTGTTTGCCCTGCCTGTCCTCAATGCCTGTCCATCTCCTTCCCAAGAGGAGATGAGACAGAAGTTTTTGCAGGCTTCATCTCCCTGTCCACTTACCTTTGCTTAAAGGTAAGTGGACAGGGAGTGTGGTTATTATTATTATTATTATTATTATTTTAATTATTAAAAATAGAATAATAATAATAATTATTATTTTTCTTTTTTTTTCAATTATTATAATATATATATATATATATATATATATATATATATATATATATATATATATATATATATTATAATAATTGAAAAAAAAAAAAGCTTACAATCTAAGAGGGAGGGTCAAGTGATACAAAAGGTAATAACTGTGTGGGGATGAGCTGATGAAGAAAATAAAAGTACAGTTTTTGAGGTGGGGGTAGGATAGACTTCCCTGAAGAGAAGCGTTTTCAGGGATCGTCTAAAAGCAGAAAGAGTAGATGATAGTCAGATAGATTGGGGTAAGGAGTTCCATAGGATGGGAGAGGCTCTGGAGAAGTCCTGGAGGTGATCATGGGAGGAGGAAACAAGGGACCCAGAGAGCAGGAGGTCTTAGAAGGAACGAAGAGAAGGATTTGGTTGGTGTTTTGAGACAAGGTTAGTGATGTAGCCATGGGCCGAGTTGTTAATGGCATTGTAAATTGTTTTTAGTATTTTGAATGTATACAGTTGGGTGAGCGGAAGCCAGTGGAGGGATTGGCAGAGAGGGGTAGCAGATGCTGAATGGTCTGTAAGGTGGATGAGTCTGGCAACAGCATCTATGATGGACTGAAGGGTGGATAGCTCATGTACAGGTAATCCAATGAGGTAGGAGTTGCAGTGGTCGAGGCTATAGATAATCAGGGAGTGGATTAGAAGCTTTGTGGTGACATTGGTTAAGGAGGAGCGTAATTTGAAGATGTTGCGTAGTTTGAGGTAGTGAGCTTTGGATGTGGGTCAGAAAGGAGGATTCATAATTCAGGATAACACCTAGA
Source organism: Pelophylax lessonae (assembly GCF_965119305.1). NCBI lineage: Eukaryota > Metazoa > Chordata > Amphibia > Anura > Ranidae > Pelophylax > Pelophylax lessonae. Next base: position 38,326,768 of record NC_138772.1, read on the forward strand.
ACCTTGTAATTCAGGGATAGGTTGATAGTTTTGTCATCGATCTTGACAGAGAAGTCAGTGGAAGGGGCACATGGGGGAGAAAACATGAGCTCAGTTTTGGATAGATTGAGTTTGAGGAAGTGAAAGCTACTTGAAGTGGCTCAAAGCAGCTGAGATTGTCAAGCTTGTTTCCAGCATAAAGGTAACTTGAGTGGATGCTTTGAACTAACCCCTTCCCACTCATAATCTCTACATAAAGGTGCCTTAGCATGAGGCCCATTTATAAATGTCCCCTACTGTATTTAAGGGCCACCAGAAGACACTTTGTGCGGCTGATGGCTCTCAGTCCTGGCTATACTGTCTGCTAAGCTCAGGTCACCCCTAATGATTGGGAACCACTCTAATAGTTCTTATGATCTCATATGTTAGCTATGATATAGTGATCAGGTACATGCTGGAGGCACCATTGAGGATATAAAAGCCTTAAATGGAAGAGCACAAAAAGCCGCACAACCGGTTGAAGATGCAAAAACTTAAAATCCAAATTTATTTTGCAGGCAAAAAGATAAAATCATCCAAGATGAAACCAAAACAGTCGGAGACATGGGGGGGAAAAGGGGAGCACGGCGGTTGACGCGTTTCACGGAGTCTTCCGCTTAGTCGTAACCATGCTGTACAATACAAGACACTGCTATATATAGAGGAAAAGGCATTTCAAATAACATGTACCTCCCAGAATGTGCTTGATTGAGCCCACACAGCTGCAGATACTAAATCCCAACAGCCCAGCAGGAATTGTATGTTTGTTTTTGCTTCACCTTTTGTCCAAAAACGCATAGCAAAAAAGTTCTATAAATGCATATGTGAAAAAGCTTTCAATAAAAATAAGGAAAAAACAGTAGTGATAATATAAAAAGACAGGTGGTAGAAGCCAAAAAACGAACAAAAACAAAGTAAAGGGAGAAAAGAAAAAAGAAAAACGAAGGGAAAAAAACAAAGGGAAAAAAAAAAAAGGGGGAAAAAAGAAAAAAACAAGAAAAAGAAAAAAGAAAGACAAAGAAAAAGAAAACAGTAAAACGGAAGCATATAGATGTGTTCATACCCAGATGGAACCATGGTATAAAAAGAAATGGTGTATAATATAGTCATGAAGAGCATATATGTGTAAATATATAAGTGGTACACATAAAAATAATAAATGTGTAACCACAAACACATACATCACGTCCATATAGCATATGAAACAAATAGATAAATGGGGGGGGGGGGGAATTGTACACATATGTAATAGGTATGAGCACAACCCCCAAAAACGTATAACCCCATCCATTGAGTGGTATATCTGCAACTGTGTTCACATACATAGGGCAATCCACCCAATCGAAAGAATATAAAAAAATATAAAAGCCTTCATCATTCAGATAAACACTGCCACCTTCAGGCTGCAGTGGCATCTGCAATTCAGTATGTTTAATACTTGAAAACATAAGATACAATTACAGTATAAAAAAAACCTAATATTACACATAGGAAGACACATTTTCTTTGTTTTGTGAATTTATCAGCCCTCTAAGAGTGGGGTTTTATTAAAAACATTGCATCAAACAAAAGCTTTATCTATCCTTACTATCCTTAAAATGTATATATATATATATATATATATATATATATATATATAAATAATTTAATATATATTTATATATATTTAAAAAAATTATATATATATATATTAGTGTTCGACTGATATCGTTTCTTAGTTAGTTCCGATACCGATATATGGATATCGGCCGATATTTTCGGACATGTAAAGAATTTTTTTTTTTTTTCACAGGTACTCCTTGTGGAGGGATCTGGGGGGTCTCAAAGACCCCAAACCCCTCCTTGGCACTGAAAAGCATTCAAAATGGCAAGTTTGGCTGTTTTGAATGCTGTCAGTTTTTTTAATTTGGTGCCGAGTACCCGGAAGTGATGTCATGGCATCACTTCTGGGTTTTTTACATGGAGACCCGATCAGAGCCGAAAGCAGCTTTCTTCGGGTCTTCGGCAGCCGTGCAGGTAGAATGCCTGGGTCTCTCAGTGGGACAGGAGACCTTGCCAAGCCGTGGGAGGGGGGACATCCCCTCCGGCTCCATGTAATGACAGCCAAGCGGCTTCTCAGACACATTGGTTGTCATTACAAGACAGCCGACCGTCGGCTATGGACGCCTCTAGCTGCAGGCATCACTCCGGTACAAGCACTTTCCTGAAATATCGCCAATATCGGTAACCTCAGGGGCTGATTCCAATATATCGGGGAAAGTGCATATCGGCCCCCCGATATATCGGTGGTGCCGATAATCGGTTGATCCCTAATATATATATATATATATATATATATATATATATATACTGTGATGTATCTTTGGAAAAGCATTTTCTAATTATGTATATCTATCTATCTATATATATATATATATATATATATATATATATATATATATATATATAGATATATATATAGATATATATATCTATATATATATATATATATATATATATATATAGATATATATATCTATATATATATATATATATATATACTGTGTATGTGTGTATAGATATATATTTATATATGTACTGTAATGTATCTTTGGAAAAGCATTTTCTAATTAATAAAAATTACACTAAAAAAAGATAACTGACGATGCTAAATTTGGCCTTGACATCCAATCATCCATGACCTCTGGTCATGGCAGGGTTAAGCACATTTAGCTACATATCCTTGATCATTCATTTTTATCGTTGCCTAGAGTTGCTCTTTAAATTAATTAAACAAATATTTATTTTGCTTATGTTTTTTTCACGCACACTATATTTTTGATAGCCTTAGCAAGAATAATATTGTCAGTAACAGCTCGGGGAAAAGTGGTAAAGTGCAATGTGTCTAAACCTTCCACATTGCAAAGTGTTTCCCAGATCCTTGAAGGGACCTGGAGTCAGGGTGGGGGGGTTGAGAGAAAATAAGATCTGCTTATAGAAGCAGATGGTAGAAGTCAGAAATTACCCAGACTGCAGATATTTCCTTTGCACCTGGCACTGGAGGTGTTGGCCTTGCCAGCTCTTTGCTCAACACAGATGTTCGTGTATATTTTTATGAAAGTGCAACATCTACAGTCAAGTTAAAAAAAAATTGCTGCACTAGAAATGATTGCCCTAATCCGAGTCCTACACTTTATTAGCACACCTGTATTTTTGAAAGGACCTCACATTCCTCGATTCACTGCTTGATATTACTGGCATGCATTATACACATTGGTGGGCATGTAGAGAACTGTAAAAATGTGTAAAAAAAAAAAAAATAACAGTTCACTGTAGGCAGACTTGGCATTATGCTCATGTTAAAAAGAAAATAACTGTATAAAAAAAAAATCTCATTTCATCTTAAATAAATTTCAACATAAATGCATCCTATATTTGCACACATTCCTTGAATTTCCTGTGCATGCTATATTCTGGAGCTTAGAATTACATCACCGGGTAATCCCCGCCCCTATGTTTACCTGTCATTCTTCTGTGTCCCTGGACAGCAGCATTTGTGTTTGGCGGGCAATGTTTTTTTTTTTTTTTGTGGGGGGGGGGGGGGGCATTGTTATGTTTTTAACTGGTTTTGTGTCTTTATTAACAAAGGGCCTGGTATGGATGAGGGGGGGCCCACAATGTTCTTTTTGCAGAATTTTTATTCTGTTTACATTCAGCTGTCAGCGGTAAAACCTGCTGACAGCTGATGAGTCCTCGGTTGTTAGGGACGCCCTGGCCGACTTCCTGGCCCACTTAACAAACAGCTACTTACGCAGAATTCAAACCTGTCGATAATTTTTCAACCGATCCAAATTCGAATCACTCCAAAAATGTAGAATTTATTAGAAAATGAATAAAGAAATGAAACGAAATGCATTTCAACTAAACAACTGTTACTGTTGTCATTCGGAAATTTGTGTGAGACCAATAACACTTTCATACTGTAATCTTAATTTTGTGTATATTTATATATATTATTTATATAAAAATAATGTACTATACACAATGTTTGCATGTTACATGACAAAACGCGTCGGGAGTGGAGCTACGTGATGTTATCACATCAAGGAGGATCATTTTTTCTATCGTAGTGTTGACAAGATTCTCTCTGAAGCTTAAGGGGGCAATGTATGTTTTTTAAGCGACTTATTCCGAGTGCACTGGTTGGATGAGCACTATAATTGTAAGTAATTTTCCATTTATTTAGCAATAAATCTATTTCAAATGAAGTACATGTGATGATTGCCTTTCATTGGTTTTGAGCTATACTTGAGAAACAGAGAAGCTTTTGGTGATCCTGGGACCTGGTGTTGAATGTGATTGGAAGAATAGGTTTAATACATATGGGGAAATCCCCAAATAAAGGAGATGGTGCACTGGGAACTACACAATATTACCAAAAGTATTGGGACACCTTTACACGCAGGTGTCCCAATGCCTTTTAATGGCATCCCAGTCTTAGTCCGTAGGGTTCAATATTGAGTTGGCCCACCCTTTGCAGCGATAACAGCTTCAACTCTTCTGGGAAGACTGTCCCCAAGGTTTAGGAGTGTGTCTATGGGAATGTTTGACCATTCTTTCAGAAGCGCATTTGTGAGGTTAGGTACTGATGTGGACAAGAAGGCCTGGCTCGCAGTCTCTGCTCGAATTCATCCCAAAGGTGTTCTATCAGGTTAAGATCAGGACCTTGCTTTGTGCACTGGTGTGCAGTCATGTTGGAACAGGAAGGGGGACATCCCCAAACTGTTCCCACAAAGTTGGGAGCATGAAATTGTCCAAAATGTCTTGGTTTATTGATGCCTTAAGAGTTCCCCTTACTGAAACTTAGGGGCCAAGCCCAACCCCTGAAAAAAACCCCACACCATAATCCCCCCTCCACCAAATGATTTGGACCAGTACATAAATCAAGGTCCATAAAGACATGGATGAGCGAGTTTGGGGTGGAGGAACTTGACTGGCCTGCACAGAGTCCTGACCTCAACCCGATATAACACCTTTGGGATGAATTAGAGCGGAGACTGTGAGCCAGGCCTTCTCATCCACATCAGTTCCTAACCTCACAAATGCGCTTCTGGAAGAATGGTCAAACATTCCCATAGACACACTCCTAAACCTTGTGGACAGCCTTCCCAGAAAAGTTGAAGCTGTTATAGCTGCAAAGGGTGGGCCAACTCAACATTAAGCCCTAAAGACTAAGACCGGGATGCCATTAAAGTTCATGTGCGTGTAAAGGCAGGTGTCCCAATATATTATTATAGTAGTAATATAGTAGTAATATAGTTTATTTGTGTATAGGTCATTATCTAGAAGTGAGCAGCTGGTGTGAATGGTGGAAGAACACTGGTGCTGTGATGATTCAATAAAATCACCTTAACATTTGGAGGAGCACTGGAACACCACTTAAAGACCAGTTCTATTCTGACACTTTTTGTTTACAAGTAAAAATCAGGAGGTTTTTTTTTTTGTGCTAGAAAATGACTTAGAACCCCCAAAAATGATAAATTTTTTTATTATTATTATTTTTTTTTAGCAGAGGCCCTAGATTAGAGAATAAAATGGCGGTCATTGCAATTTTTTATGTCACACGGTATTTGCGCAGCGGTTTTTCAAACGCAATTTTTTTAAAAAAAAACAAATACTTTAATGAAAAAAAAAAACACAATATATAACCCAATTGTTTTGTAAAATATGAAAGATGATGTTTCGCCGAGTAAATAGATACCTTATATGTCATGCTTTAAAATTGCGCATGCTCGTGGATTGGTGCAAAACTACGGTACTTACAAATCTCCATAGCTGATGCTTTACATTTATCCAGGTTACCTGTTTAGAGTTACAGAGGAGGTCTAGTGCTAGAATTATTGCTCTCGTTCTGTTGTTTGCGGTGATACCTCACATGTGTTTACATTTGTGAGCGTGGCCTACATATGCTTTCGCTTCTGCGCGCGAGCACGGAGGAATGGGGGTGCTTTCAACAATTTTTATTATTATTATTTTTTTTTTTAAAAAGATTTTGTTATTTTTTACACTGTCCCTTTAATTTTTTTAATTTTCTTTTTTTTTTTTTACTTTTATTGTTTTATTGTAATCGCTATGATTGTTAACATCCCTTGTGATAGAAATAAGGCATGATAGGCCCTCTTCATGGAGAGATCTTGGGTCAATAAGATCCCACATTTCTCCTCTACAATGGAAAGCATCAGATAAAAACATTGACCTGATGCTTAAAAAAGAAAAAAGAAATTACCTTGTTGACATCGGCTGCAAACCAGAAGTGACATCATGACATTGCTCCGTGCCTTCTAGGCCATAGAGATGAGCGGAGGCCATCTTTACTCTGCTTATCTCTATGGCCAGCTGCCACAACTGCCGGATCAGTTCTCTGGCTTCCCGATGAGCCAGGCAAACCTGAGAACCACTGAAAATCGGTGGCAGCGGGGGCGGGCGGATCCCCGGTACCCCGGGACCCCTCCTGCCACTTCTTTAAGTGATCTAGCACGGCACTGATCACTTTTATCGGAAAAAGCAGCAGCTGCAGAAATTTTTAATACCGGGGTTATGGCATCTAGCTGCAGTGGCAAACCCGGGTATTTAACATCAAACTAATTACGTATTTTCCCAGTTAGGCGGTCGGCGAGTGGTTAGGAAATGTATATGCATGGACAATATGCATGTATTCATGTTTCAATAACTTGTAAATATTTGACCCAGAGCTTAAGAAAATATATACTGTAATTATGTATTATGTGTTTATGCACTATAAATGATTTAAAGTTTCTAAACAAAGGGCCAGTTTACTGTCCTACAGGCTTTAGGAGAGCTGAACTGTGACCAGTGGGGGTAGAAAATGGCCGGTGTTAGGGCAAGTGAACAATACCCCATCAATGGTTTTATTGGGAGGAAGAGAGACCGAATGTATCAGTGGGAGGAATAGTGCCCCATCATTGGTGCCATTGGGAGGAATAGTTTCCCATCATTGGTGCCAGTGGGAGGAATAGTGCCCAATCATTGGTATCAGTGGGAGGAATAGTGCCCCATCATTGGTGTCAGTGGGAGGAATAGTGCCCCATCATTGGTGTCAGTGGGAGGAATAGTACCCCATCATTGGCGCAAGTGGGAGGAATACCATCCCATCATTGGTGCCAGAGGGAGGAATAATACCCCATCATTGGTATCAGTGGGAGGAATAGTGCCCTAATCATTGGAGTCAGTGCGAGGATAAGTACCCCATCATTGGTGCCAGTGGGAGGAAAATGCCCAATAATTGGTGTCAGTGGGAGAAATGGTACCCCATCATTGGTGAAAGTGGGAGGAATAGTACCCCATCATTGGTGCCAGTGGGAGGAAAATGCCCAATCATTGGTGTCAGTGGGAGAAAAATTCCCAATCATTAGTGTCAGTGGGAGAAATAGTACCCCATCATTGGTGTCAGTGAGAGGAATGGTTCTCTACCATTGGCTTCAGTGGATGGAATGTTGCCCCATCATTGGTATCAGTGGGAGGAATGGTTCTCTACCATTGGTGTCAATGGATGGAATGTTGCCCCATCATTGGTTTCAGTGGGAGGAATGGTTCTCCATCTTTGATGTCAATGGATGGAATGGTGCCCCAAGGGTCGGATATAGGTGAGCACAGGGCCACTTCCAGCCAATGGTATCATTGAGAGGAATGGTACACCATCATTAGTGTCAGTGGGAGGAATAGTACCCCATCATTGGTATCATTGGGAGGAATAGTACCCTATCATTGGTGTCAGGAAAATGCCCAATAATTGGTGTCAGTGGGAGAAATAGTACCCCATCATTGGTGAAAGTGGGAGGAATAGAACCCCATCATTGGTGCCAGTGGGAGGAAAATGCCCAATCCAAGGGTCGGATATAGGTGAGCACAGGGCCACTTCCAGCCAATGGTATCATTGAGAGGAATGGTACACCATCATGGTTCTCTACCATTGGTGTCAGTGGATGTAATGTTGCCCCATCATTGGTTTCAGTGGGAGAAATGGTTCTCCATCTTTGATGTCAATGGATGGAATGTTGCCCCATCATTGGTATCAGTGGGAGGAATGGTTCTCCTTCTTTGATGTCAATGGATGGAATGGTGCCCCAAGGGTCGGATATAGGTGAGCACAGGGCCACTTCCAGCCAACAGTCCACAGTTTGGAGACCACTGATTTAAAACATTGAGGTTTCTCGCGCTGTACTTTTTTGTATGTTGGTCTTCAAGCTCTACAAAGTTCTACACATTGGTAAGACACTATCTCGATTTAAAAAAAAAAAAAAAAAAAAAACAGCAAATTCCATTCCATTAATTGTGAGTTTTTTGGAAATTGGCCCACAGTCAAGACTCTTCTTGGAACGTATAACAATGTGCCTTTCAAGATCAGGATATTGGTAAAGTACTTTGTCATCGCATCGCTTTTGCCCACTTGTTCGTCAAGATATTTTCACCGTATATGACTTATTTGTTGTCCACTATTTATATAGCAATATTTCAAGCCACCCGATATTTTTAGAAATGGATTCTTGGCACGGTTATCGTTTTTATCCCTTTCTTTGTGTGATTAGCATTTAGGACAAGACATTCATTTAGATATTTGTGATCGGCTATAATAAAAGCTCTATTTTATAAATATATCCAACCAAAACAGCACGAAAGTATTGTTAGAGTTGTCCGTGCGCTACCATCATTAGCGAGAGAGAGGGAGATGCATACTTATAAAGTTACCACATGTCCTACAGTGATGAAAGCCAAACCTATTTCCTAGAATAGAGCGTAGAAGGATTGAAGCTATTGTCCACCCAACCACTTCCTGCCATAACATTGTTGTTTGATTAAACATTTCAGCTCTGAATTTGAATAAAGTAAAACTTCCTCATCAATATTTTCCTCTTCTTCGATTCGCTAAATGGTTCTAGAGATTTAAGTTCTTGATGGAACAGACTTTTTATTGTTTCCTGACTAGTTTATATTTATCATCGTTTCACATTTTTAAATAAAATGGAAAGAAAAATACTCTTTGGCTTTTGAAGTCATAAAAATAATCTTTGTCCAGGAAAAAAATAAAAATAAAAAATAGAAACTTCATACACCAGGGAGAATTCTATTTTTGAAAGAAGCTTTTTTTAAAATTGTTTTTATTTCGTTTGATTCATTTGTGTAACACCGACATATTTTGCAAAATGGTACAAAGGAAATAGTCCCTGGATATTAGTCTTTGTGTCCTCATATGACTTAGGGTCCATTCACACTAGCGCCACTTGTCAGGCGACTTGGTCGCCTGACAAGTCGCGGTCGGTCGCTCGCCATAGAGTAGTACAGGACCCGTTCTAATAGGAGCGACACAAGTCGCTCCGACTTAGAAAAAGGGTCCTGTACTACTTTGGGGCGACCTGGAGGCGACTTGCATTGGCTTCAATTATATGAAGTCCGTGCAAGTCGCGCCGAGGTCGCGGTGCACAGCGGTGTGGTCAATCTTCAAGAGGCCAGTGCACAAGCCTAATGCACATTACTAATACACAGTGGCACATATTAATCATTTGATCCAACTCTACCAAGGGCTTGCCATTATAGGCCTTTCCAATCCAAGTGTCGCATCACCCTGTTTTTATCCCTGATGAAGGAGGAGTACTGAGCCCTTGAAAACGTGTTGGCTGTTACAAAATAAAAACCCTTTAAAAGTCTGTACAAGCCGGCCTGGTGCTTGTAGCCCACCGCCGGCATTTGCTGCGATTGTACACAGCGGGAACCTGTCAGCAAGTCCCGGCCAATGATTCACGGCTGGGACCTGCTGATCGGCTCTGTGCAATCACAGCCCAGAGCTCTGTGTTTATTGTCAACAAACAACACATTGTCCGCTGCTGATCTCTGCCATTATTAGTAAACAAAAAAAAACAAACAAAACAACGGTGCAGTCTCCCAAGAACCTGTATCAAACGTTGACAAGTACAAATGTAACAGAAGACCGGACCGTGGGGTCCTAGGATTGAAACAGCGAGAAAATTACGAACTTCTGGTCTCGGCTGTAGACCGGAAGTGACGTCACCCGACTCCTACTGACGCGTTGCGTCACAAAATGGGTGGCAGGAGAGGTGCACACACCCACCCCCCACCACTCCTGCTGCTTACCGGTTGTTTTCCCCCCTTACTGGGGCAAGGAAAACAATCTAATCCCCTCTCCTGATGGGTAGGAAGTCAAGTGAGGGCAAGATGAACTATATGCCCTTGGAGGACCAGAGTGACGTCAAACGTCACTTCCGCTCAACAGGCTTACATGGCCAATTTTTTTTCTTTTTTTTTTTTATTGCTTTTAAGTGTAGATGTGAGGTCTGAGGTCTTTTTGACCTCAGATCTCACATTAAAGAGGACCTGTCCTGCTTACTTCTATTACAAGGGACGTTTACATTCCTTGTAATAGGAATAAAAGTGATCAAAAACATTTTTTTTATAACAGGACACTGTAAAAATAAAAAGTAAAGTAATTAAGAAAAAAAATAAATGTAAAGCGCCCCATCCCTCTGAACTCGCGCGCAGAAGCAAATGCATACGCAAGTACCGCCCACATATGTAGACGGTGTTCAAACCACACATGTGGTGCGCTGCTATGGTATGCTAACTGAGTTAAGACTATGTCGAGCGCATTATTTTCATTGGCTTTAGCTTATACATGTGAGGTATTACCGCGATTGTTAGAGCGAGAGCAATAATTCTAGCCCTAGACCTCTTCTTTTTTTTTTTTTTTCCCAAAAAGACCTCTTCTGTACCTCTAAACTGGTAACCTGTAGAAATTTTTAAAGCATCGCCTATGGAGATTTTTAACTACCAAAGTTTGTCACCATTCTACGAGCGTGCGCAATTTTTAGGCATGACATGTTAGTTATCAATTTACTCAGTGTAACATTATATATATATATATATATATATATATATATATATATATATATAATGTTTGGGGGTTCTAATTCATTTTCTAGCAAAAAATACTGATTTTAACTTGTAAACAACAAAGTGTTAGAAGTAGGCCTGGTCCTTAACCACTTGCCGACCGCCGCAAGTACATATACTGCGGCGGTCAGCCCCTCACAGGCAAAGTGACGTATGGGTACGTCACTAGCCTGTGAGGCTCTGGGGAGCGAGCGAGCGCGCGCCGCCTGAGGCGCGCTCCCGGTCCTGCTCGGTCACGGACCCCCCCGCGCGTGTGCCCGGCTGACCCGATGTCCACCGGGCACTCGCGATCGTCCGTTAGAGCGGGAGAAAGGCAGGCGGCTAATGTAAACACAGCCTCCTGTCATTCTCCCCTGTGTAAGAATTGAGATCACACGGTTCTACTATGTAGGACCGTTGATCATTGTTCCTACACCTCAAGCCACAGCCAATCACAGTTATAATCACGCCCCTAGGGACACACAAAACCCCTCCCTCTCAAATAAAGTTAACCCCTTCACTGCCAGTGTCATTTTTACAGTAACAGTGCATATGTATAGCACTGATTACTGTAGTAATGTCACTGGTAACCCCAAAAGTGTCAAAAATGCCAGTCAAGGGTCCGATCTGTCCGCCGCAATGTCGCAGTCCCGCAAAAAAAAATTGCAGATCGCCGCCATTACTCGTTAAAAAAAAAAACAACAAAAATGACAAAAATCTTTCCCTTTGTTAGTAAACGCAATAACTTTTGCGCAAACCAATCAAAAAACGCTTTTTGGGATTTTTTTTTACCAAAAATATGTAGCATAAAACAAATTGGCCTAAAATGTTAAAAAATTTGGATTTTTCCTTTTTTTTGGGGGAATTTCATATAAAAAAATGTGAAAAATATTGTTATTTTTGCAAAATTGACGCTCTTTTTTTGTTTATAGCGCATGATCAAAAAATCGCACAGGTGATCAAATACCACCAAAAGAAAGCTCTGTTTGTGGGGAAATTCGTTTAGGTACAGCGTCATACGACCGCGCAATTGTCCGTTAAAGTCACGCAGTGCCGAATCGCAAAATACCCCCTGGTCAGGAAGGGGGTAAAATCTTCCGGGGTTTAAGTGGTTAAGCAATTCATGACCACCATTGGTACCTATCTTTTAACACATTACCTCCAGCATCTCCATTCATAACGGTTTGCTGCTGATGTGAACTTGTAAAACATTAAAATTCATTGTTGCGCACAACTGTTTGCTGCAGATGACCCTCACTGATCTTAAACATATTTCAGTATCTGTAACTGAATAGAAGGTTTTTGTACAGCATGTTCTAATGGTACTTTGGCCTTTCGCCAAAAGGCACTGAATAGGCCTGTTTGTAAAACACAGAAACTGGGAACAGCTGCAGCAATCAAATTTGATAAAAACAGAAAAGAACTTTGTTGTGTTTTCTCCCTTGACTTTTTTTTTTTTTCGTCCAACATCAGTATTTAAGGCAAGGTATTGCAGAGAATATACTGGAAGACAAAGTCAATTTTTCCAGATAGGAGAAGTAAAAAAAAAAAAAAGAAAACTCCAACATATAACTATTCCCATAGCTCCCAACTGTCCCTGACTTCGAGGGATTGTCCCTGATTTGGAACAAAGTCCTTCTGTCCCTCTTTCCTCCTTATTTGTCCCTAATTTTGGTTTGATCTACATACACTATATTGGCAAACGTACGGGACGCCTGCCTTTACACACACACGAACATTAATGGCATCCCAGTCTTAGCCCATTAGGTTCAATATTGAGTTGGTCCACCCTTTGCAGCTATTACAGCTTCAACTCTTCTGGGAAGGCTGTCCACAAGGATTAGGAGTGTGTCTATGGGAATGTTTGACCATTCTTCCAGAAGCACATTTGTGAGGTCAGGCATTGAAGTTGGATGAGAAGGCCTGGCTCGCAGTCTCCGCTCTAATTCATCCCAATGGTGTTCTATCGGGTTGAGGTCAGGACTCTGTGCAGGCCAGTCAAGTTCCTCCACCCCAAACTCGCTTATCCATGTCTTTATGGACCTTGCTTTGTGTACTGGTCCAAGTCATTTGGTGGAGGGGGGATTATGGTGCGGGGTTGTTTTCCAGGGGTTGGGCTTGGCGTGTTATTCCTCCTAATGATACCAACAATGGGGCGTTATTCCCCTTAATGATACCAACAATGGGGAGTTATTCTTCCTAATGATACCAACAATGGGGTGTTATTCCTCCTAATGATACCAGCAACGGGGCGCTATTCCTCCTAATGATACCAACAATGGGGAGTTATTCCTCCTAATGATACCAACAATGGGGAGTTATTCCTCCTAATGATACCAACAACGGGGCGCTATTCCTCCTAATGATACCAACAATGGGGAGTTATTCCTCCTAATGATACCAACAATGGGGAGTTATTCCTCCTAATGATACCAACAATGGGGCACTATTCCCGCTAATCATACCAACAATGGAGAGTTATTCCCCCTAATGATACCAACAATGGGGTGTTATTCCTCCTAATGATACCAACAATGGGGAGTTATTCCTCCTAATGATACCAACAATGGGGAGTTATTCTTCCTAATGATACAAACAATGGGGCGCTATTCCTCCTAATAATACCAACAATGGGGCACTATTCCCGCTAATGATACCAACAATGGAGAGTTATTCCCCCTAATGATACCAACGATGGGGCGCTATTCCTCCTAATAATACCAACAATGGGGCACTATTCCCGCTAATGATACCAACAATGGAGAGTTATTCCCCCTAATGATACCAACGATGGGGCGCTATTCCTCCTAATAATACCAACAATGGGGCACTATTCCCCCTAATGATACCAACAATGGGGTGTTATTCCTCCTAATGATACCAACAATAGGGCGTTATTCCCCTTAATGATACCAACAATGGGGAGTTATTCTTCCTAATGATACCAACAATGGGGCGTTATTCCCCCTAATGATACCAACAATGGGGCGTTATTCCCCCTAATGATACCAACAATGGGGAGTTATTCCTCCTAATGATACCAACAATGGGGCACTATTCCCCCTAATGATACCAACAATGGTGTGCTATGCCTCCTAATGATACCAACAATGGGGCTCTATTCTTCCTAATGATACCAACAATGGGGCACAATTCCTACCAATGATACCAACAATGGGGCAATGTTCCTCCTAATGATACCAATGATGGGGAGTTATTCCTCCTAAAGATACCAACAATGGGGCTCTATTCCTCCTAATGATACCAACAATGGGGCACAATTCCTACCAATGATACCAACAATGGGGCAATGTTCCTCCTAATGATACCAATGATGGGGCGCTATTCCTCCTAAAGATACCAACGATGGGGTGCTATTCCTCCCCCCATAACCAAACATGCTTATATGTTATACCCGCTGATGGCAGGAAAATTTACACTGCTGCTGGCCACAGTTCGGCCCCCCTAAAGTCTGAAGGACAATATAACAGGCTAGAAAGTTTGGAGACCCCCTGCTATAGAATAAGGTAATCTAAGGTAACAAGGTTTAGGATGAATTCTTATGTATTGGTGAGCCATAATAATAAGAAAATATAAAATTTCTCCATCACTCCCAATACAGAGAAAATCTGCCCAGTTAATTTACGTGTTTCACTCCATCAGGAGCTTGCCGCGTTTCCCCAAAAATAAGAGCGGGTCTTATATGAATTTTGGCACCAAAAGACACAGTAGGGCTTATTTTCAGGGTAGGCCTTCTCTCCCTCCCTGCCTGTCAGGAATCCCCTGTGTGAACTTAGTAAAAGTGTTTGTAAAATTCTAGAATCTACTCTATTACTGTTTTATATAATGTCCAGTGTGTGTTTCTGTATTATAATTCTGTGAAATACCTTCGGTACAGCGCCGCTCGGTGTTCAGCTGAACTTCCGCAGCACTCCTTCTCCTCTCCCAGCTATCAGCGGGGAATCTCAGCCCCTCCCCTCTGCAGTGCCCAGAGTGGGGCACGGAAGCACCGAGCATTATATTATAATTGTGTGAGATACCTTCTGTACAGCGCCGCTCGGTGCTCAGCTGATCTCCCGCTGCTCTACTTCTCTTCTCCCCCGCTGACAGCTGGGGGTCACTGGCTGTAAGGAAGATATTTCACACAATTATAATATAATACTCAGCGCTTCCGTGCCCCGCTCTGGGCACTGTAGAGGGGAGGGACTGAGAACCCCCCCCCCCCCCCACTGACAGCTGGGAAAAGAGAAGGAGAGCAGCGGGAGATCAGCTGAGCGTCAAGCGGCGCTGTACCGAAGGTATTTCACACAATCATATTACAGAACACACTGGACATTATATAAAACAGTAATAGAGTGGATTTTAGGATTTTACAAACACTTTAAACTAGGGCTTATTTTCGGGGTAGGGCTTATATTGCAGCCCTCCCTTAAAATAAAAGTAGGTCTTATTTTCAGGGTAGGTCTTATTTTCAGGGAAACACGGTAGTCATAAGACTATGCTCCTGATGGGGTGAAACGCATAAGCGGGGCAGGTGATACCAGGGGAGAACTGGGCCAAGGGGCAGGGGGGCAATTGCCCCCTGGGTCACTTTGATGCTTCATAAAAAGGCTGCATCACTTCTGCTACAGACATGTTTAAAGGATTCCTGGTGAGGAGAAGTAAAAAGTCCCCACTGCTGACCTACTGAGTGTGGGATGAAGACAAGGACCGAGTGCAGGCCCCTCCCCCCAGCATGGATGGTGTAAACCAGGGATCCTCAAACTACGGCCCTCCAGCTGTTGCAGAAAAACAAAAAGGAGAAGCGCTCTAAGTGTAGACAGTTTATTAATACATAAGAAGCAATGTGTGTAGTAACTCACAAGACATAAGTGAAAGTCAGGCTGTGTAACATCATCAGATCTTTAAACATCCTCTGGGGGGAGGGAGGTGGTGATGTCCACTCCAAAGCGCCGTCCGTGGCTGAGTTGATGTTTAATGGGAGGAAAGAAAGCCGACAGCCTCCCGCCTCAGTGTACGATGAGCGGTCAGATGGAGGTGACCGACGGCTGCAAGGTTCCGTGGATGGATGGACGCTCTCCCGTCACCAGGGGTGGTGAGTACAAACAGCAAAGGAACGGCAGGCACGACGCGTTTCTGAGCATGCGCGGGTTCGATGTACTCGGCGCGCTCTTTCCTCAGGTGCTGGAGAGCCGTGGACTCTACAAGGTTTATATCTAGCTCAGTTAATTAGTGATTCACCGCAGCTGGAACAAAAGGGGAATGCCTCGGGATAAAAGGATTTAAAACCAGAGCTAAAAGCAACCAGTTAATTGAAGGACAACAACTTTAAAATCAATTGTACTTGAACAATTAAAAGCATATGTTAAAGGTGGATTGTACTCGATTGGCTGGCCACAAATTCACATGTATGGGGCTGAAACAATGATTTCTCATAAGAATTAGAATATACCACAATGGATGATAGGAGATAATCAGTGATAATATTCAAAGTAAGACAAATGAGCATGAACTGATCATGACTCCTAAAAATAATAATAAAAGTAAGAATAAAAATATAAATATATATGTACATGAAAAATCATAACTTAAATGAAATTATGAATGTTTTATAGCGCTCTGGTTTCACATATGCTCCAGCTGTTGCAGAACTACACATCCCATGAGGCATTGTAAAACTCTGACATTCACAGACATGACTAGGCATGATGGGAATTGTAGTTCCTGAACAGCTGGAGGGCCGTAGTTTGAAGACCCCTGGAGTAAACACCCCCCAACTGCCCCCTGCTGTCCAGGTCAGGAACCTGGATTCGGCTGGTGAGTAGAGAGTACCTGGAGTGGAGCTTCAGCCTGGAATGGGGGTCAGGAGGAGGGCGGAAAGAGGGACAGTGGGAGGGGGGCCGAATAACTGCACCATGGGCCTCTGGATTGTACTTGCCCCCTGGGCCAAAAGTTGCCAGTCAGCCCCTGGGTGATACTCATGTACGCATTTTGAACTTTTAAAGTTTAGCTGCTCCATCCTTGTTGGTTTGCCTATGGATGGAGCATGGACTGTTCTGGACTTTGCACCTTTTGGGCAGGTCAGTGACGAGGGGGCTTTGTAGTGGAGTAGTTGGGACTTTTTGCAATACATTTAATCATGTAAGAATGATTTCAAAGCTGCACTAATTTATATCTTTGATATCTGCCTTGAGTTCAGCATTTAGCACAAAATTCTCATTGCATTTCTAACTTCCTTTTTGTTTTTGGCAGAAAAATAAAATAAGTTTTCTTAGCCGGCTCATATTTGTTGCATTTGTTTACATTTTTTTTTTCCTAATTGAAATGTAGACTTACCATTTTTTTCCATATATATGATGACATATTTTTAACACAAGCTAGAAGTGTTTTCACAGGGCCTTTTTATATGCATTTAGAGCTCACAAGAAAAATACAGTCACATAAAAGAATGTTGTTTGGGTTTCTGGCTAAATATTATGAGCCTTTTCACTGCAAGATTAATTAGACTTCATTAAGACTTATGAGGTGAACATGAAATGACTCTGGACATAATGTTCATAGCTCAAAATGTGAACTCTTTTGTCATTTGTTAAAAAAAAAAAAAAAAATGTTTCGAATGCTGGATGTCTGAGAAATGAATAGCACCAACAATAAATTCATAAATAAAAAAAATATTTATTTTTTTTTACATTTGTATGGAGAGCATTTGCTAAGCACTTGTCTGTAAATTTTAAATAAAAAAAAAAAATCTTTATTAGGAAACAAATCAACCATGGCGTACAGTATTTATTTCAAGCAATTTATTGCAGATTCCTAACTATTTTTGTTCTAGAGATATTCAGCCAAATTCAATAAAAGATCATAGAGCAGTCAAAGGGTTCACAAATGTTACTATGCATTATTAGCTTGCCTTTTTTTTTATTTCTTTTGTCTTTTTTTTTCCATTTTTTAAATTTAATTTGCAAATCTAAACTCAACAAAATTATTTAATTTATTGCAGCTTACAAGTCCTTGGATGTGGTGGCTAAGGTTCCGTTCACATCTAGGCGTTTTTGGGGAGTTTTTCTGCTCTAGGATCAGCTCTCAAAACGCCCAACAAGACAAATCCTATTCATTTCAATGGCCCCTGTTCACATCTGAGCGTTTTGACGCTGTTTACAAAATGCCCAACGCTCAAAAAAGTACATGAGCTTCTTTTTGGGCAGATTACAGGCGTTTTCCATTGGTATCTATTCAATCAAAAAACGCCTGCACAAAAAACGCCTGTAAATCGCGGTAAAATCGCGGTGAAAATCGCGGTAAAAAACGCTACGCTCAGGTGTGAATGTAGCCTAAAGGATTTATTTATTTATTTTTATTTTGAAGGATAAATTCTCTGCAAGTACAAAAAATAGCCATGGATCCTGTTGGAAATCCATTGTCCTTGTAATTTAAAACAATGTTATCGGCCTTCCTAGTTATCTCCTGTGAACTGCAAAGCAATGCCATTTTATAATGGAGGTATAGAAGGGGGAGGTGCTTTGTAGGCAGGTGCAGGCATTAATCCCGTCTCTAGGTGGCACTGTGCTAATGCTACAGAAGAAGAGAAGTCTGATAAGGGAAGTTGACCCCTTATGGACTCTGCCAGTCCTCCCTAGGGAAGGTAGGTATCTGATTTGAAGCCCAGTTCCTGCAAGAGTTCAGGTGGTCAGCTTAACAAGGAAACCATTAACTACTTGCCCCCCTTCATGACCAAGCCATTTTTTGCAATACGGCGCTGCGTTACTTTAACCGACAATTACCCGGTCATGCAGTGCTGCACCCAAATAAAATGTAAGTCCTTTTATTTTACTAGCAATGGCGGAAATCAGCGACTTATAGCAGTACTGAGATATTGCGGCAGAGAATGCTTACTCTTAAATAAGAGTTATGAGTAAGCAAATTTAATTCTTGAAACGCGTCAACTGCTTCTTCCTGTCATCTGTCTTGTCCATGACGTTTGCAATATTATCAAGATATACTTTTATTCAATAAAGTCTACTGTTTACCTCCTATGTCGGAGTGCAGTCAATACTTCTCTTTTGCTTGAATATTCCCTAATATGTGATCACTGTGTTGGCCAATGGTAGTGATAGGGAAATCACAAAAACTGCTCTCCTAAAAACCCACAACGACTTACTAACAGCTAAAACCAACAGTGACTATTCCGTACACTTACTCTTGGACCTCTCTGCTGCCTTTGATACAGTTGATGACCCCCTCCTTCTCAAAAAACTGAATTTGTTTGGTCTCTGTGGCTGCGCTCCCCGTTGGTTCAAATCTTACCTATCTCACCGCCCCTTCAGTGTCACTTACAACTCCACTTCCTCCTCTTCAACTCCTCTTACCGTTGGGGTCCCCCAAGGTTCATTACTTGGACCTCTACTATTCTCAATCTACACCTCCTCCCTGGGTCAGCTGATAGCCTCCCATGACTTCCATTACCATTTCTATGCTAATGACACCCAAATCTATCTTTTTACCTCTCAGCTCACCCAGTCAGTCTCCTCACTCATCACTGATTTACTAACAGACATATCAGCCTGGATGTCACACCACTTCCTCAAACTCAACCTATCTAAAACCGAGTTCATGATATTTCCTCCCCCATGTGCCTCTTCCCCTGACTTCTCTGTCAAGATCAATGGCACCACTATCCATCCTTCCACACATGCCAAGGTGCTGGGGGTAACCCTGGACTCTGAACTTTCCTTTCAGGCTCACATCCAATCCCTGTCCGAGTCATGCTACCCTAACTTCTGCGACATCTATAGAATACACCCCTTTTTAACCAATGACACCACCAAGCTTCTCATTCACTCCCTGGTTATCACTCACCTCGACTATTGCAACTCCCTCCTCATTATATTACCTTTACATAGGCTATCCCCCCTTCAGTCCATAATGAATGCTGCTGCAAGACTCATCCACCTTACCAACCATTCAGTGTCCTCCACCCCTCTCTGCCAATCCCTCCACTGGCTTCCACTCACCCAACGAATAAAATTCAAAGTACTAACAATAGTTTACAAAGCCATTCACAAGTCTGCCCCCAGCTACATCACCAACCTGATCTCAAAATGTCAATCAAGCCGCTCTCTATGGTCCTCCCAAGACCTCCTGCTTTCTAGCTCCCTTGTCACCTCCTCCCATGCTTGCCTCCAGGATTTCTTCAGAGCTTCTCCCATCCTTTGCAACTCCCTACCCCAATCTGTCCAACTGTCTCCTAATCTATCTTTAGACGATCCCTGAAAACCCTTCTCCTTAAAGAAGCCTATCCGACTTCTAACTAATACACTGTTTCGCTTTCTCCATCAGCTCATCCCCCACAGCTATTACCTTTTGTATCAATTGACCCTCCCTTTTAGATTGTAAGCTCTAACGAGCAGGGCCCTCTGATTCCTCTTGTACCAAACGTATTGTAACTGTAATGTCTGCCTTCATTTTGTGCTGAGTAAACTGTTGGCGCTATATAATTCCTGTACAATAATAATAATAATAATAATAATTGCATGAAGTTTGTGAGCAAACCTGCTAGCTGCACTTATGTATTTATTTATTCATGTATGTATTTATTTAGATAGGCAGTTTACCTATAAAGTTTTTGTCACGTTTTGTCACAGAGGGGTTGTTGAATTGTGTCTACATTCAGTGTCTCCTCTTTGATTTGTTCTGACACATCCCCTGTCAGTCAAAGCTAAAGCCCTTGTGTTATAGTACCACTAAGCCCCCGTTCAGATGACGTCTTTTGATGACGAAACGTTGGCGACTCCAGACGTAACGTCCACACGCCCCCTTACGGAGCCGGCTTGTTTTACACTGTTCCATGCTGCTCTGGATGCCTGTGGGACGCCGCGATCGGATCCACAAATGGTCTATTATATATGCCTGTTTATGTCTTCACAAGTACCTTTTGTCTGAAATCTACTGATTATACTGGTATAACATCTTGCTGGGAGAGGCTGTCTCATTCAATTGAGTAGCCACGGAGTTCTGGTAAGCTGCTCATTATATTTGTGCACGGAGGTGTCCCCATCTTGCACTTTTCCCTGGTGTCACTGGAAGGAGTGTTTTTCATAGCATCTTGCACTTGGATTTACTTCTATTTGCACCATTTTTGGGACTTTATCCATTATTTTGGACACTACCCCTTTTATATTTTTTTGTGTGGACTATTCATTTGTTTTCTTCACATACTTTTCAGAGTTCTAAATATTTTATAATCACTTACAGCGCTGCACTTTTTGGAAGTAGGATATTAGCTTGTGTTGTCATAACTCATAACACTTCCACTCAGCAGGGGGCATGCATTGTCCTGAGTGGAGACTCTAGCCCTAATTCATTGGGGGCATGTCAGACTGCAGCAGAACTTTAAAAAAATGTTTGAAAAAGATTTAGGTAAATTTGGTTTGAACATCTATACATCAATGAAAAAAGAGAGAAGAAGTAATTGGCGCTGCCTGGTGGGGTATTGGGAATGCAATTTATGGTTGCTGGCCTCCTGAATTAAGTTTTATAAAAAACCATATGTACTGTGATTTAAGGTATATAAAACAACGAAATGGTAAAACTAGGTCAATCTATATGTAGAATCAATAGTGTCCCATGTGTAAATCAAAGCATCAAAAAATCTTAAAACTTATAAAAAACCAGCATATACATACAATGCATACAATCGGTGGGTATAAAGTGCAACAAAAAAGTGCAATAGTGAATATCAGGAGTGAAATGGTAAAATGATAAAAAATTAGTTAAAATATCCAATCATAAATAGGCAACCATATCATCACAATCAATAAATATCACCATAAAAATTCTAATAAATATAAGTGCAAATAAAGTGCATATATATATAGCTGCCAAAAAATATATACGCGTGCAAAGGTGTAAAAAAGTGAAAATGATCAAAATGATCTTTCTGCTATACAGCTGTGCAAAAGAAACGGCAGCACAAAAAATTGTGGTGTCCTTTATAGATTATGAAGCAAATAAATCAATACACAAGTGCAATCTCAGTGATTCTGACAGATCCAAAGAAGTCCTAGATTGTATAGTCCATATATAGTGATTATGGTGCTCTTTTCTCTATGCCCAGAGTGTGGTGAATGGGCAGAAGGAAGAAGTGTTCCCCTGAGCCTGGGGTCCTGCGCTTACCAGATTCCCTTACCCCTACAGGGGTAAACAGCGGGTCGATAATAAGGGATCGCTCCCATACACTGGCAATCAGGATGTCCCAAGATCTCGGTCTCTCTCCTTACATAGTGTTCAGGTGTCAGCTCAGTAGATATAATGAATTCCAATTCAGTACCAGGGTATGTAGAAGAAAAGGGAAGGAGCCTCCGATAGTGTAATATCGTTTTAAAAACACTTTATTAATAAAAGAAGGACATGTACTCACATAAAAGTATAACCTATCGTATGCCCGTCTGGCATAGGAACCGCAACCTCCTCACTTGCGGTGCACGCTAGGGGATGGCGTGCGCATCAACCGCCGGATGTGCGTTCCAGGCCTCGGGTTCGGAAAACGGAAATGACATGGTCACGCTCTCGACCGGTTTCGTCTCACTGACGTCATCTGGAGACTTCTGTAGGGGTAAGGGAATCTGGTAAGCGCAGGACCCCAGGCTCAGGGGAACACTTCTTCCTTCTGCCCATTCACCATACTCTGGGCATAGAGAAAAGAGCACCATAATCACTATATATGGACTATACAATCTAGGACTTCTTTGGATCTGTCAGAATCACTGAGATTGCACTTGTGTTTTGATTTATTTGCTTCATAATCTATAAGGACACCACAATTTTTTGTGCTGCCGTTTCTTTTGCACAGCTGTATAGCAGAAAGATCATTTTGATCATTTTCCCTTTTTTACACCTTTGCACGCGTATATATTTTTTGGCAGCTATATATATATATGCACTTTATTTGCACTTATATTTATTAGAATTTTTATGGTGATATTTATTGATTGTGATGATATGGTTGCCTATTTATGATTGGATATTTTAACAAATTTTTTATCATTTTACCATTTAACTCCTGATATTCACTATTGCACTTTTTTGTTGCACTTTATACCCACCGATTGGTATGCATTGTATGTATATGCTGGTTTTTTATAAGTTTTAAGATTTTTTGATGCTTTGATTTACACATGGGACACTATTGATTCTACATATAGATTGACCTAGTTTTACCATTTCAATGTTTTATATACCTTAAATCACAGTACATATGGTTTTTTATAAAACTTAATTCAGGAGGCCAGCAACCATAAATTGCATTCCCAATACCCCACCAGGCAGCGCCAATTACTTCTTCTCTCTTTTTTCATATTCAAATGCCCCCCTGTTAGGGTGGCATTTTTTGAAGTGGGCAGCAGCTAGGTGTGGTATCATAAGTATTTTTCCTTATATACCCCCTATCCTAAGCGCGGAACCACATAAATCCTTTCATCTATACATCAATGACCTCATGAAAAGGTGAATTCAAGTGATAATATGAAAAAAAAAAAACTATCTAGAAGCTTGTAAAGCAAACTTTTGAATACAAACTTTTTGGGCCTCGTCTTCCAGAATACTAACTTCTTTATGAGACTGCCGATTCAATAATCTTCATTTTCCATGCAAATTGTCGACGGGGCAAGTTGTCCACGTTACACGCTGGAAGAGACAACAGCATCTCTTCCAGCCTTCACTTCAGATCCCGAAAAAATCTGCATAAAATTTAGACAAATTGGTTCATTTCATTATGAAAGTGTCCAGCTGGGAGTGGGGCCCGCATTGTCGCTTACAGATGTGCTTCTCTGCAAAAAATAAGACAACGTCACATATTTGTATTCTGTCAAATTGGGTTCACATTGTGCACTTAGAAATTGTTGGAATATTCATTGTTAACTGCATTAGAAGTTCTCAATATGCTACTTCTGTCCCGAGATTTCAAATTAGTCACCAATGCATAATTTTCCTTCCAATCAAAAATTTGTTTTTACAGATAACTGATTTTATTTTTTTCATTTTTTTTTTTTTTTTTTTTTAATTATTTATGCTTTACCATATTAACCACTTGCTGACCAACGTACATGGAAAAAAATCTTGTCAGCAAGTGGGCATTACAAGACCACGGCTGGAGCTGCAACCTTGGTCTTGGTACCTTTTTTTTTTTATCAGCAGACGATCGGCTGTTTTTCAAGCAATGCGCATTGAT